>NW_012146078.1:1220815-1241911 GCF_000956105.1 Propithecus coquereli | reverse complement strand
GGGGGGGGACAAGGACAACATACGTAACCTAAACATCTGTACCCCCATAATATGCTAAAATAAAAAAAATAAAAAAATAAAATTCAGCCTATTAAAGCTTTATTTCCAATGTATTAGCAAATTGTTGTTTACTGTGGCCAAGTCTAAAAGAAGAGACTCAGATACTACACTGAGCACTGAGGATCAGTGCTTTCTACCTATCAGTATGGTGTCTAGTAAAGCATACTCTGACATGATAGGTCATCTTTGCTATGAACCTTTTTCATTGCAGGAAAAGTTAGCTCCCAATACCACCTTTCTTGGTTTAAATAAGTATAACTATAAATCTAGGCCATTTATAGAAATCGCTGAGATCATTCTTTTCTAATTAAGCTGTACATACAGATTAGCAAGGATTATCTAATGTGCTCTCTGCTGAACTGGAATATCTTGCCTTTCTTTTTATCCACCTACTGCTTCTTGTTTATGCATAATAAGAATTGTAGAATTTTATGATAGAAAGGGACCTAGAGACATTCTTATTCTACCCCCTTATATTTTAGAGATGAAAAAATTGACACTAAGAATTTGATTTGAACAAGGCTTCAAAGCTAGGCTATGATCCCAGATTTGTTCTTCTCACTATTTATTCGTGCTTAATAAATTAAGGTAGTGATTTTGATGTAATATTATGTGAGGTTCTACAATCTGAATTAAAATGTCAGAAAATAGTGTACTTGTGCAATAAAATCACTGTAATTTTTTTCGTAAGTTTTTTCTTTCTGTCAATTATTTGTAGTATTTTTTTTCATTCTCTCTTACATATGTAAATAAAACAGTGTTCCCAAGTCCCTTTCGTGTATGTTTGTTACTTTTAGAATTTATATATGTTTTATGTTAAAGTTTAGAACTTGCTCTACATAGTTTAAAATATTTCAAATGATAGTTTTGATGTGTCAAACTTTTCTCTTTAGTGTTTTTAGAGAAATATTTTATCTTTGACTTGCATATTTTCGAAGTTAGAAATAGCTTTTATGTAATTATCTTATTTGCAGTATTATCTTCCTTACTTGACAAAGGAGGAAGTTTAAACTTGTAGGTGTTCAAATTATTGTGATGATGTCTTTCAGAAAGTATTCAGAATTTAAATGTTTTTAAGTTCAATAGTCTGTAGTATCATGCTGTATATATTTCTGATATATTAATCTTTATATATGTTACATAAAAAGGGACCCTGAGAAAATATATCCTCATGTACTCACTTATGGGTTCTGTTATATATGCTATGTTGATGTGAACAGCATCAAATATTAGCCCTGGAGTACACCGTGCCTGGACTACAGAAGGATTTTAAGCAGAAAAATGCCATGGTTAGATTTTTTTTTTTTTGAGACAGAGAGTCTCGCTGTGTTGCCCGGGCTAGCGTGCAATAGCCTCATCATAGCTCACTGCAAACTCTAACTCTTATGCTCAAGCAGTCCTCCTACTTCAGCCTCTGGAGTTGCTGGGACTGCAGGCGCGTGACACCACACCTGGCTAATTTTTTCTATTTTTAACAGAGACTGGGTCTCCCTCTCGGTCATGGTGGTCTCCAACTCCTGACTCAAGTGATCCTCTCAGTTGGCCTCCCAGAATGTGAGGATTACAGGCACGAGCCACCATGCCCAGGCTGCCATGGTTAGATTTTTATAAACATGGTTAGGTTTTATCAACATCATGCAATTCATGACCTCAGTTAATCTACTTATTACTAGGTCGTCTGCCTTCTATTAGGTGCAGGAACTAAGTTGTGATTGTGGTGAGTCTAACTCTGGAGAAAAATTCCAAGCTATCTTGATGAAAATGAAAGAAATTACCTGGCTCCCTGATTTTTTGTGTGTATATAAACATGAGTAAATTTTAGGATAAACAGAACAGTTCAAGTTACTCCATAAAATAATAGTTTTTATTATTATTTTATAAGCCTTTGTATTTAAACTTTCCAGGGAAACTGCTGTGGACTAACTTCTTAACACTGAAACCTTGAGTAACTTGTACTTGCTTTACTTGCAGGGACAGTGTGGCAATAAATGATAGAGTAAGATAGCTTTGAATTATCAAGACATGCTATATAAATTCAAAACATTGGTTATTGCAGGGTTAAGCAAAGCTGAGAACATTTAATTTTGAGGTAGTTACTAAAAAGGTAGGACTTTTATATTAAAATTTTGCCCTATTTGATATTGTTCATCTGTTAACCTTTCTGGAAACCGTTCCCAGTGCCATTATTTCTTTGGTCTCCTCACTTCTTTCTGACCATAATTTTTAGGGTTTCTTCAGGGGTTCTTGGGGTTCCATTCTCCCCTGTTTTCTGGCTCTTCATTCTCCTGTGCTCTCCCTGGGCTGTTTCCTCATGGTTTTAACTGCCATTAATATGACTCATAAATCTAGTCGAGGACTATTTTCTAGCTTCAGACTTCAACAGTGAGACCAGCACCCTTGTCAACTTGTCCCAAACTGAATAACTCATTAATAATCTGGTCCCACCCTTATCTCTGGTCTCATACAGTTCTTGAACTTTGTGCTGTAACAATAATAGCTATTGGTTGAGCACTCATTGTGTGCTACAGGCATTGTGCAAATTCCTTGCCTTATTTAATTTTCACCACATCCCTTTGGGGTGGCCATTGTTACTCCATTTCACTGATGAAATTCTGAGAAGTTAAGTAATTTGTCCCAGGTCATATAGCTTGGAAATGGCAAATCTGGAACTCAAACCCAGGTCTCTAACATCAACTTTATGGCTGTGTATCCAAGTGCCCATAATCCCTATTTTACTTATTACTGGTGTAAGCATACTATAAATCTTACAATACCATATAGTCTTTTCTATCTCAGCCTTTCTAGTTTGGTATGTAATCAAAGACCTAGTGATAACTGTGATATAAGTGAAGTGGTTACTTTCAACTTCTGAGAAGATCATATCACTAATTATTTGATAACACAATTTGAATATCCCTTATCTGAAATGCTTGGGAACAAAAGTGTTTGGATTTCGGATTTTTTTGGATTTTGGATTATTCGCATATATATAATGAGGTATTATAGGGATGGGACCCAAGTCCAAACACAAAATTCATTTATGTTTCATATGCAAATAGCCTGAAGGTAATTTTATACAATATTTTTAATTGTTTTGTGTACGAAACAAAGTTTTGACTACAACCTGTCACATGAGGTCAGGTACGGAATTTTCCACTTGTGGTGTCATGTTAGTACTTAAAAAGTTTTGGATTTTGGAGCATTTCTGATTTCAGATTTTCAGACTAGGCATGCTTAACATATTCTAGTTCCTTAAGTAGAAGTATGCCAAGTTCCCTTTAGATTCAATACATAGTTGTATTGAGTTGTGATTATGTTCCTTTGTTTAAGACTGCTATACTGTGGTGTGCTTTTAATGCTGGTTTATCAACTTATAGCATGGTATGGTGTCTTCTCATGCATTGTTCTCAGTCTGGAATTCCTTTATTTTTTTCCGTTTTCACCTCCTTGTTTGGCAAATTTCTCACTTTAAGAGCTTAGTTCAGGCATCACCTGTTTTAGAAATCTCCCTGACATTCTCCCCTATCTCTGGGCTGGATAAAGTCCCCTTACTCTGTATTCCTTTATCATCTTAAGTATATAGATGAACATTTTAAACTGTGATAATATTACAGTGTATTAATATTTATGTTTTATTTACTCTCACTAGATAATGAACTTTGGGATAGAAATCATGTCTGAAGTATTTTTTTGTCCATAATGCCTAATATGCTTTTATTGAATTACCATCTGACCAAATGACTAAATGACTGATTTTATTGCTAGTGTCAACTTTTCTAGACACTATAAACTTAAGAGCACTGTATATAATTTTTCTTTTCATTTTGAGGGGCCAATATGTTTGATCAATATTCGTAAGACTAAAAGACATAGACAATCTTTCTTCTTTCTGTTGTCACATAGCACTGTGGCCAAACTGTTCCCAGCCATAATTTATCATATTTAAAAAGGTATAATGACACGTACATTTTAACATGTGTTAAATAGATTGTACATCTTTATTCTTTAAATATTTGCATAGAATTTTGAGTTTTAGGTGAATGTTAACCTTTTAAACCCATTCTGTTCTGAAAGTATAAATTTAACGTTTTGTCATCAGGCATCGTGGTAATTCATGTTGTGATTTTTATTTGTATTGCTAATATTATGTCTGTTCAGTAAGGTTTTAATTAAAATATTTAATTAAAGTATTTTTTCAAGGATATAATATAGTCCTAAAGTTTAACTAGTTGCGAGGGTAATCAAAGTGAAAATAGAAATACAGATAGACTTATTTTTTGCCAGTCTCAGCACTATTTTAATTTTCCAAAGTATAAATTTTCATCTTTGAAGGATTTTTGGTTTGTTTGAACCTAATAGCCTATTTTAAAAAAGGCAGGCTTTTGCTGCCCTGGCTGGAGTTCAGTGGCTCAATCATAGCTCACTGTAGCCTGAAACTCCTGGGCTTAAGCTATCCTCCTGCCTCAGCCTCCCGAGTACCTAAGACTACAGGTGTGCACCACCACACCCAGCTACTTTTTAAATTTTTTGTAGAGATGGGGTCTTGCTGTTGCCTGGGATGAAAAGGCAGGCTCTTAACGTAAAAGCTAACATCCTTAGTAGCTTTAAGAGCAATATTTCAAAATGCATAATAGATGTGTATTTAGAAGTTTGTTTTTTAAAAAAACTGAAATATTGACAAGAGTGAAGAAAACATAAGATGCCACTTATGTAATAGAAAATAAGGGGTCACTGTCCTTCAAAAGTTGTATTAGGGAATTTTTACTTTGGCCCATATGGAATGTGAAAAGGTTTCATGATGTTTCTAGGAATTGCTGACTTAGTTGATTTTTATTGGTAGTGTGGTCTTTGACTTTCAGAGTAGGCTCTGTTGCTCTCTATTCCTGTGGCGGCTGCTGCTGCTTTTTCTTTATGACAGGGATCACACGTTACTGTAACTACCACCTCTCCAATGCCTGTTTTCTTGCCAGCTCTGAGGTTTATGAGGGCTTAGAATTGTGGATGTTTATTTGCTACTGTATAATGAGTGCTTAATATTTATAGAATAAATGATGTAAAGAAGCAGAAAGAAAGTTTTTTTCCCTAAAAGTAGTTGTTTGGTTCATGGTGATGCTGAAAGCACTATAAATCTTGAAATGCATTAATAAGTAATTAAAGAACAATTGATTTAGTTTTAATATTAAGATTATTTTAGTCCAATTAATTGTATATTTAGTAACTAGAATTATCTAAAATATTTATTTAAAATGCTACATTGTTCATTTTTTTCTGGACAATCATTGACTACATGCTGTTTAGGAAATTATTTTGTACTTTGATATTTGATGCTTGTATGAATTATTTAATTTATAATTATGAATTGTTTAAACAAAATATTAAAATTATAGTCAAAATATCTCTCAGATTCCTTAGGAAGTAAATTCATATTTTTTTTCAGCTACCACTGGAAAAAGCAAAAATTCATATTTTTCAAAGTTGATAATACAGGTAAAATTTCTGCATGGATAGAGGTACCTTGACCTTACATACTAACTCATCTCCATAAATTCATAGTCTGCTATGGATCTCTTTGGCGTTCATACTAGCCTCACCACTGGCAGATTGGGAATGGGGCCTACAAGTGCTGCTTGTTGTGATTTTTTTACATTTTTGCTTATTTTTACACTAAATCAAGTGTCAATTGTTTACATTTATTCCCCATGGTGGGTACAGGTTGGTTGAAACATTTAGAAATGACTAAGGCTCCTGGTTACCAAAGGAAATTAATGTGGAAAGTAAATTCATTTTACTCACAGTAAAAGTCACAGTCCTCACTATGGCCTCTAAGGCCTTACATGGTCTGGCCTCTGACTTGTCTGTGAACTCTTGTCCTCATACTCTGTCCCTTTCTTACCTAGTTTTATCACAGTGGTCTCCTTGCTGATACTTGGACCTTTCTGCATGTCCCTGCTTTTCTGTCTTTGAACCAGCTGTTCTCTTGTGCTCCAGATATATGAATGACTAACTCCCTCCTTCAAGGCCTTGATTAGATTTATCTTCCGCATGAGGTCTCCCATGATCACCCTACATAAAACTGCCTCCACCTCCACTCCTGGACCTCTTTACCCTGCTCTACTCTATTCTTTTTTTCCATAATACTTAATCACCTTCTAACAGACTATGTAATTTATACTTGTTTATTAGTGTCTGTCTCTTGTCACTAAAATGTAAGCTTAATAAGGAAGAGTTTCTTTGTTTTTGTTTTATTGTGGTGGTCATTGCTTTAACAAATAGGTTTATCTCAAGTACTTAGAACTCTATTGTCTGGCATATGGAAGATGGCTAGTGATTATTTGTTTAATAAATTACCAATTTGGCTTTTGCAAGAATGAGTTTGTTCTTCCACAGCTTGTGATCCATAACTGGACTGCCTCATACCCTCACCTCTGTCCTTTTTCTTTGTTATATGGACCCTTTGAATACATCTGGAATTTTTTTTTTAAAGTCCAAGTCCAAGAGAGCCAGCCCTGGAGAGCTTAAAGAACACCCTTTACTGCCATCTAAGTTGGGATATTTGCTAATGACTGTACTTTGGCAGAAACCCTGACTGTGCCCCATAGAAGTGTCGCCTTATCCTGTGGTCTTAACATGGTGGCCTTGTTAAGCTGTGGCTTTCTCTCTGTATTCCCAAGGTAGTGCTCATTCCCAAATGTGTGGTGGTAATGGAATAGAAATGAGCTTTAGTGGTGGTCTGAATCGCCAAGTAAATAGAACCAGTATAATAGGTTTGTTCCTATATACCTGTTCCAGGTTTAAGAAGTTCTTAGGAATTACATGAATTAAGTTCTAGTTCTGACTGTGTAACTGTTGTATTTTGTGACCTTTGACAAATTATTTAATATATCTGGGTTTATGTTTCTTCCATTGTAAAGTTGAACTGGATTGTATTTTTTTTTGTCTCTATGGAGTTTAGCTATATTGTCAGAAATATTTTAAACTTTATAATTGCAAATTTAAAATGTTAGCACTTAAATTAGTAATCCTGTTTATTATATATCATTTATATTTGGTAAGGTGCTGCATATCTAAAAACAGTTGAGCTTAGGACCTAGCAAGAATTCTTTTCTTATTACTTTCATAAGATAAACAGATTTGTGATAACTCCTAGAATTCAATTAACTAGAAAATTAATTGATTCTGTAGACATGATAAATAACTCAGGGTTAGACTCCGTCTACTTCCTTTTTGCCCTTCCTTCTTTCTCTTATTTCTTCTTTGTCCCTTGGATTATCAATTGTACAATTTTACTTCATTTACTTAACAAAAGGATGACTCTTTAAAGGTATTTTTCATGAATTTTTCTTTCAAATCTATATTTTATTCATCATTGTACTCCCCTAGCATCTGGCAGATTGTCTTGTACTTAGTACATTCTCCCTAAATGTTGATTAAATGTATGAATTTGCTTTTATTTTCCCTAATACTAAATTAACAAAGAGTGATTTTTAAATTTTTATTATTTTAAGAAAGGTGACACTTGTGATGGTGGGACTTGATAATGCTGGTAAAACAGCAACGGCAAAGGGAATCCAAGGAGGTAAGCTGAAAATATTTATATGCTTTCTGAATTCTATTAAGTTATTCTGAATTATCTACTTACTCATGTTAAATTGCTTTATTACTTATTAATTGAGTACAGATAGTGTGCACTCCATTTTTCTTAGTATACTTGTGACTGATATGGTGAATAGGTTCTGGTTTAATGGTACCAGCATGTTATCATGTTTCAGTGAAGATAAATCACCAGTTGGGCATCTTAAGGGTATGAATTGGGAAAAAAACCTAACATGTATTTGTTGGCTGATGATTACAACAATATATTATGCATATCAGATAGTCAGGGGGTCAATTATTAACACTTTGCAAAACTCACTGTTGGAGAAAACATTTTTGTCACCCCAGATTCTACTATGTAACGTTAGATGCACATTACATGTTATTATTTGTAGAGTCCTCTAAAGCCTTATTGGTAGCCCTCATGCTATCTTCTAGGTTGTATCTTAACAGAGCAGCACTCACTGTCATCATCTAAACCAGAGGTCAACAAATTTTTTCTATAATGAGCCAGATAATAAATATTTTAGACATTGGGGCCACACAGTCTCTTTTTGAGCTGCACATCTGACACTGGAGTGTGAAAGCAGCCATAGAAAATATACAAACAATTTATAAATGAACTTGGCTGTGTTCCAATGAAAGTTTGTTTATGGACACTGAAATTCAAATTTTCAATCATTTAAAGATGTAAAAACTCATTTTTAGCTTGTGGGCCATACAAAAACAGGTGGCAAATCAGATTTGACCTGCATGACAGGTCAAATGATAATGATGATCGTGAGGTCATGACATCTTACCTAAACTTCTTCCTTTCTTCCTTTCCTTCAAAGCCTTACCAGGGGAGCAGGCAGCTAAGAATCTGCTAATCAGAATATCTAATTTGTTGTGTGTACTTGGAACATCGTCTTTCTGTCAGGTCCTTTCTCTTCTGTGTTCCACCTCCATATATCCATCAGTTCCTTTTTCTGAGTCTGGAAAAATGCTCAAGATATCCCATCATAAACCAAAAGTCAAAGCTGCCTTCAACTTTGAGCTCCCTTCTGTTCTATTTTTGTTCTTTGTCTTATATTTACTCTTCAGCCTACTCCAATGACTGCCGATTTCTTCCTTTGAATTTTTTTAAGATTCCAGTTATATAGAATTCTAATTTTGAAGTTTTCCTAAATTAAGCCTTCTCATGCCTTTTATATTTTTGTTTATGTTGTTCCCACTTACTAGAGAGAATATCTACTTATCTTTAAAGACATATTTTTGTCATATCGTCTTCTCTTTTATAAAGTCATTTTTAATCTCCAGCTGCTCCCAACCATTACCACCCTGATCAATAGAATTGACCATGTCTTCTTTTTTGGCCTACTCTTACCTATACTTACTTGTATCACTACTTAATTGTATTTTGTTTGTGTATTTTTCACTTCTTCAGACTGTAAATTCTCTAAGGATAATTTTGCTCATTTTGAAGTCCCAAATGTGTAGGCCATGCCCCTTTGGTGTAGTATGCAGCCTTCTTAAAACACCTCTCCTGTGGCTTCTACTTTTCTACTTATTTTGGGTTCTTTTACCTCTTGGCTTTGTTTTTCCCCCTTGGTATTTGCTAGTTTCTTTTGAGATATGGCTACTTCCTCTCTAACTGTATTGCCATTGCCTAAATCCAAACCCTCAGTGTCTTTCATCCATAATGTCACAATAGCTTCTTAATTTAAAAGTAGCATCCCTACCAGCAACTTCAGTTCTTTAAGTCAACTTCTCTTCATGGCGATCAAAGTGAATGTATTAGTTGGATATGGGTTCAACTATTTTAATGGAGACCTAAAATAATAGTGATTCAGCAAAATAGAAGTTTGTTTCTCTCTCATAACAGGCTTGGTGAGAATAGTCTAGAACTGGTATGACAACGCCATGCTGTTAGGAACTCAGTTCCTTCTGCTATTTGCTTTGCCATCCCTAGTGTCCTCCTTCACTTACATGTTCTAGGGTAATTTATTACAATGAGTGCATTTCATCTGGAATGAAGAGGCAAAGGGTAAGGGAGGCTATCCTTTTCTCCTTTAAGAGCATGAATTATAAGCTGCCACAACACTTTATTTCACATGCCATTGCCTAGAAACAATGGTGTTCTGGACTCAGACATACTGCCTCATACTGGCTTTTAGCAAAGAGCCAATGATGCATGTCTCTTCCTAATTCTGTGTCCAAGTACCTCACATTGCTAGTTTGAAATTGGCCATGATGGAAGTTTTTATACCATGGAAATTGACCCTACATATCAGAGTTCTCCCCTACCCCCAAGTCAGTTATTAAATATGTAACAGCACACCACTAGCTAGAACCTCATTTCATGGCCACCCCTAGTTGCCGCAGAAGCTGGGGATTATAGTCTATCCTAAACAGTCGTGTGCCTAGATTAAAAAATCTAGGATTCTCTGACTGTCAATAGGGAACTATTGATATTTCGGGTGTGAAAATTCTACTGTGTTTGGATTGGTCCCCAGCATTGTTGGATATTACCATGTCTTCATTACATTGTACTTATTTGCTTGTATATATTTCACCAGTAGACTAAGAGCTCTGTGAGATCAGAAAATGGATTTTCTTAATCTTTGTATTTCTAAAACCTTGCACAGTATTTAGCATATAACAGATGCTCAAAAATATTTATTGATTATGTATTTGCACTTTATCTTGGACTTTCTAGAGATTACATCTTACCATATATACTTCACTGAAATTCTTTCTTTTTTCTTTTTTCTTTTTGAGACAAGGTCTCACTCTGTTGTCTGGACTAGATTGTAATGGTATCATCATAGATCCCTATAACCTCAAATTCCTGGACTCAAGTGATCTGCCTGCCTTAGCCTCACTAGTAGGTGGGACTACAGGCATATGCCACCACACCCGGCTAATTTTTCTTTTTTTTATACAGATGGGGATCTCACTTTCTTGCTTAGGCTGGTCTGGAACTCCTGGGCTCAAGTGATCCTCCCACCTTACCTCCCAAAGTGCTAGGATTAGAGGTGTGAGCCACCATACTCAGCCCTTTACTAAAATTCTCAGGATTAGGGACTGTGTATCTTTGTGCCCTTGGTTCTTGCATGATGCCTCATCTATAATAGGCCCTCAATAAATGATTAGAAGGATGGATGGATAAATACATGGAAGGACAAAAGAAAGGATGGATGTGTGGACAGCTGCTTCCGCTATCTTAGCAGTTTGTTGTAGTGTTGGGCTCTATTAGAGAATCATCAGAAAAAGGATTATGGGGGAAGTTGTACTTGAACATTTAGTCATAAGTCTTGAAACAAAAATGCTATGTAGGAACCAGAGGAAAGAACAGAGACTGTTTTATGTATCAAAAGAAACAGGCTTTTGAAGTCCTAAAGACCTTCATTAGGGTACTGGCTCTGCCTACCATTTTTGAAAAAAATTCCTTAAACTGAATTTGTGTACTAGGAATATTGCTATAATTTTATCTGTGCTTACATTTCTCCCTCTGCCTAAAATATTGTTCTCCCATCTCTGTTATATTTATGTGTCTTTTAAGACTTCGCTCACAATTCACTTCTAATCTGAAGCGTTTCTAGACTGTAACTCACCTCTCCCTCTCTACCCTCTTCCTCTAGAATTCCCTCACGCTATCCTCTCCAGGCTCTTTTACAGAATGTACAAATTCTGTGTTATTCCCATTAATATTATGTCTCTCTGTGTTGCACTGTATGTTCTTTGAGGACAGCAACCGTATCTTATTCATCTTTGCATCGTGATGCCTTACAAAGTCTTTGTACCAAGTAGGCATTTAGTACCTGTTACCCTTTTTCCTACTCCAGCATAGCTAATTGGTTTTTGCTGATGATTTCCTGAGGCCTCCTGTCAGTTCATACTCAAAGACAGCTGCCTATTTTATCTGTGGAAACCAGTTCTGGCTAGGACTAGATCTGCATTTTTAAATGTATAGTGTAATCCTATTTCTGGAAAATCATTGGTTATTATATTAGGTCTAACTGCCTTTTTCTCTTTCTAAATAATGAATGTATTAGCAAAATGTGACTTGTAATGGCACTATTCACTTTCTTTGGAGCTGTGTAAATGGCACTAAGGTGCTTAGGGAAAGAGAATGGTGTATGGCAAGGCTGTTTCTCAGTCACACCTGAGCCTAGCAATTGCCTTTCAAGTTAATCTTTGTAATAGCAAAACGTTTTGCTAAATGTGGGAATAAGACCCTCTAAACCAGTGTTGTTCAATAGAACTTTCTGCATTGATGGAAATATTCTGTGTTGGCACTCTAGTAGGGTGGACCACTTGCCACGTGGTTTTTGGATACTTGAAATGTAGCTGATGTAACTGAGAAACTGAATTTTTAATTTTGTTTTAATTTATTTAAATTTAGAAGGCTTCATGTGGCTTGCAGCTACTGTTTTGACCATGCAGTTCTAAATAGTCTTGTGTGGTAATAGTTATCAGTAGAGTCCAGTGAAGAGAGAATGGAAAAGACAAACGTGATACTTAAACCACTGAGTCAGCAGGTTCCATTAATCTTTCATGAGTCTTTTCTTTTCTATTCCTTTCTTTTCATTTTCATACCTCTTTTTGAAGTGGCTATCACTCTCACTTCCAGTCATTCTGGAGACTTTTGCTAGATGAAACACTCCTTTAATCACCTTAATTATATCATTGGTCTGCCAACTACCTTCAGTGGCTCCCCATTCTGTATCTTCAAAACCTTCTTTATTATGACTTCAGTCTGCATTCGTAATCTTAAGGATTTGCTGCAGCCACATGTTCAGTTTGTGTGTATTCCTTGACTTTGCCATTTCCTTTACTTTGTTAGATCACTCTTCTGCCTGTTTAAGTCCTACCTACCTTTAAGGCCTAAGTTCCATCTATCCTATGAAATCTTTTATGACTCTCAGGGATCTTTTTAATCTCTTACTGTCATTACCACTCCCTAGGAGTTACATGCATCCTGTACCTTCTTTATGTTGGCATATGTGGAAGTCCAAAATAATTCAATTATAAATTTATTTGAACATCCAAAACATGATCCTATAGAAAGGATGAAATCTACTTTCTTATTTGCAAGCTGCTCTCAAAAGACTCTTTATTCCAAGTATAGCTTTAATTCATCTAATTAAAAAAGAATGATCTTACTCTGTAGTTTCTCTCACTCTTTGTTTCTTCTATTCTCTAAATGTTTATGGTTTTCTTTATAATTCCACAGAAGATGTGACAGTCCCTGGGGGAATGACTTTGGTGTTAAAGGCTTGGCATTTTTATTGTTTGTAACTTGGAGAGTAGTCATAAAAGAGTTCGTTCATTTATTTATTCAAGAGATACATATTAAATACCTATTATATGCTAGGTGCTGGTGTTATATCAGAAAAACAAAAAGAAATTCCAACCTACAAGGAGTGCAAATTCTAATTGGATATTTTATAGTATCTAGCTTCTTCCCAAACCAGTATGCTTGGATGTAATGTTTATTGCTTAAGCAAATAATAAGCATGCCACTCTGTGGTAAAGTATGACTAATAGCACTTTTTATGTCATTTAAGTTGTAAAGTTAAATTAATATTATTAATTTAAAGATTAAAGATTGTTTCTTTTGTACCATTTGAAACAGAGCACCCTGAAGATGTAGCTCCTACTGTTGGATTTTCCAAAATTGACCTTAGACAAGGAAAATTTGAAGTTACCATCTTTGACTTGGGAGGAGGAAAAAGAATTCGGGGAATCTGGAAGAATTACTATGCTGAGTCCTATGGAGTAATATTTGTTGTGGATTCCAGTGATGAAGAGAGAATGGAAGAGACAAAAGAGACAATGTCAGAAGTGCTAAGACATCCTAGGATATCAGGAAAACCTGTATTGGTGTAAGTAACGTTGGTGTCATTGTACACATTGGGGCACAAGCATTGGGCAAGGAAGAAATTTACCTGTTATAAAATACTGAATAAGATAAATTAGTCATGCACTGGTAGAATAAAATGTATGTAATTAACTGGGACTTGTTAATATAGTGAGGCCTTGTTATAATACTTTCCATAGGGATAAAAGTTAAGACTATATTATGAGTAAGCTTATACTTAGATCTGCTGGGTATTCCAGTATAAACTCTTTGTTTTATTTGATGATTTATTTTTCATTGACTTTTGCATTTTGGAATAGTCTATTAACAAGATTCTAGAATACTTTTCAATTTTTTCTTCTTTCAATATTAATAACTTATATTTTGCCTTTGTCCTTTTTCTTAAAGAGTATTCTTGTTTGAAATTTATTTAAGGAGTTTATTTTTTTAATACCACATTGATTTCACAATTTTCACTTCTACATTTTCATATTGAACCTATGATCTGTGGCATTATCAACCTAATCATATGCTTATATCATTTTGTTGAAGTGCCTTAACATTTTTTTAAAACTTAAGTGACAAAAACTTTTGTGTTACTGGCTCTCACAGTATTTATGCATAATAAACACCAGATGGTGCTATAACTGTGAGACATAGTAAAGTGAAAGGAGTTTAAATTGCTCTTTAACATGGAGTAAACCAAATGTTGGCCCTTGACAGCCTGTCCCTTTTCCCATGTTCTTGTGATTCATTATTAAGGATTGAAAAAAAAAAAAATCAGCCTATCATGTGGTTAGATGAAAACCTGTAAGTAGAGTTTCTCAGTGCTTCTCAGTAATAAGTGAACATTTATTTAATAGGAAGTTTAGAAGCTCTAATTATAAAAGTTGTAACTTTATTGCATCATTTATTGGTAAAGCTTATACTTTTTAATTTTTATACATTTAACTAACTAGAGAAGTTATTTGATCTATATAATCAATTTTCACCTTTATTAAATCTGAAGGAAAACTTTAAGAGACATATATGAAGAATGAACTTTGTGGAACCCCATAGGGTAAATTGGTCTCTACAGATGTTTAAGCAGAAAATCAGCTTTTGTCTAAAGTAAAAACTATTTCTAGACTAAAGAAAAAAATGTTAATGACTTTTGGTCATTTGTAAAAGTAATAGTGTGTGCTTTGTTTTTAACCAAATAGTCATTCATTTAATTATTTTTGTTTACTCTTTCATGCATTTACTCATTCATACATTCATTAATTTAACGCATATTTATTGAGCCTACCTCATCTACTATGTGCCAGGCCTTGTTCTGGTGATGGGGATGCACTTGGAAACAAAAAAATCAAAAATATATGTATGACTTCAGGAGTTTACGTTCTAGGGGCTGAGATACACGATAAATATAATTAATAAATTACTTCCTATATTAGGTGGTAAGTGTACTGAAACCAATGAAGCAAATAAAAGAATATCAGGAAGCCTTTGGTGGTGGTGGTGACCACAAGGGCATGTTGCTCTTATAAATTAGGATACTCAGAGAAGGTCTTATTGAGAAGCTGACATTTGAGGTGAGGGAGTCAGTCATGCAGCTGTGTATAGAAAAGCCCTGAGGTAGGCTCATGTGATTGTTAAGTGACTACAGTGATTACTGAGTAATGAAATCACTCTGTCAGCAAAATAACTGCTTTCAGTTCTGTCACCTCTCTCAGCTAGTGAATTTCCTGAATAGAAAAACAATTACACAACTAGGGTGATTGTTTCACCATTGTAATCTCATTGTCAGTGAGAACGCACAAAGATATGAGAATTAATTACGGATGGTATGATATGTTTATGAAAAATAGAGTGGTTTGCCTGCCATTTGACCAGCTTTTCTCAAGGAAGTTTTACAACCATAGAATTTTTATTAAAAAGGTGAATTGCTTTTTGAAATGAAAGTGCTTCAAAAATTTAAAAAATGTACACAAATGTATACATTCTTAGTATATTTCAAAGATATAGTGAAATAATTTTTTTGTGTATTTTGTATTGATATATAATAGTTATACATTTTTGGAAAAGCATGTTTATAAAAAATGATTGGCTTATCATCCAGAGCCAGCCACTGCTAACATTTTGATGAATTTCCTATGCATATTTTTATGACATGTAATATATACAGTATTCATATAATACATAAAATTTTGTATCCCACCTTTTTTTTAATTTAAAAGTTTAAATTTAATAAATACAATTTAATTAATTTAAATAAAATTAATTTAAGTAAAATTTAATTTATTTTGAATTAAACAGTCTTGCTCTGTTGCCCAGGCATGATCATACTTCACTGTAGCCTTGAACTCCTGGACTCAAGTGATCTTCCCGCCCCAGCCTCCCAAGTAGCTGGGACTACAGGTGTGTGCCACCAAGCCTGGCTAATTTTTTTATTTTTTAGAGAAACAGAATCTCTTTATGTTGTCCAGGCTGGTCTCAAACTCCTGGCCTCAAGTGATCCTCCCGCCTCGGCCTCCCAAAGCACTGAGATTACAAGCATGAGCCAGTGCGCCCTACCCTTTCTTATGTGTTTGTAAACACCTCTTGAGTGTTTGCCCATGTTTGAAAGTTGTCTGTTTACTTTTTTCTCCCTGACCAATAAGAGAATTAACTTCTCTTATTGATACTACTGTCTTAATATCTTATGAATCTCTTTACTACTCTTTATCAACCCCTCGTCAGTTCTCCACTGTATGACTGATAGCAATGGTCTCCTAACTAGTCTCTTGTTATGAGTCTTGACTGTCCTTCAAGCTCTTCTCTACATTGGCAGTGGGAACTTTATTCTATATTTGATGTTTTCAAATTACAAAACCAGTACATGCTTGTTATAACAAGTGAAGCAATGCAAGAATATGTAAAAAACATGAGAGTATTTCTAAAAATGTAAATTTGATAATTTTACTATTTCTTTGCTTAAAGTCCTTGAGGCTCCCTTGATAGCTCCATGTAGATAGGAAATTCTGTCTGTTTTTTTTTTTTTTCTTACAACTATAACCCCAGCAACTAGACCTGCCTAGCACATAATAGGTCTGGCATTGACAAATCCATGAGATAATAAGTGGGGAGAGTGTTTCAGAGAATCATGCTAAGCTCAGTGCTAGGGGCAAGAGAGCTATGAAGTAAGAGGAGGATCCCTATATTAAGAGGCAGTGCTCTTTGTTGCATGCAGCTGCATCCTTGCCCACAGACATCTGGACCACTCATCTGCTAAATACATTTACAGCATCTAATTTCTTCTCTTCTCCCCTTATCTGAGCCTAAAATAGTTGATGTAGGACCCACAAAGCCTCTCAGAACTCATTTTAATACCTAGATAACTTTCTCCTCCCATACTCAAGTAATGAGCAAACAGAAAACAACTGACCTCTGAAAAGATTGAGACTTTCGGTAGAAGGAAATAAACCTAAAGAATTAGAATTTTGCCTATAATCACAAAATTATAAATCGATAGAGCCAGAATTCATTGTTATTTGTGGGAAGCAGAATAGATGACCACAGTGGCAGGTCCCGGACAATCTTTAGTTTTTGCCTAGTTGTTCCTGCACAGCAGACTGACAACATGTGTGATTGTAAATGATGCCTTGGCCAAATTTCACTTGATGTCACAGACTTGAGGTTTTTCTTGAAAAGTCAGAATCAGAATTTTACTAGTTTTCTTTGTTTTATTATCTCAGAAATTCTCTTTGCAATTATGTAGCATTTATTAATCAGCATAATATTTTAATTAAAATCTTCTGAAATAAATGGTGAAAAGTTAAAAATCTATTAGTTTAGAGAGAAGCTAGAGTCTGGAACCTGGATTATAAGAGCTAATGTGAATTTGTTTATTACCCGGACAGATCACTTTACTTCTTTGGACTTAGTGGTTGAATGCCTCTTCTATAATAAAAGTAGTTGGAAAATATTGTAATTCTTTGTTTGTATTCTGCTGTATATAGTGACATGAACCAGAACCAATTTAAATAAAAAGGTAAAAACGATTTGCATTCCTTCTAACAAGGATAAAAATAAATGCCATACAAACATTCTGCTTTGCAATCATGTTAACCTATTTACCTAGAAAGTCCTTTTTTTCTTATAATGACTATAGAAATTACTTTAGCCTATACTCTGAATTAACCAAGGTATGAATTATTTTATCTACCCTCACCTGCCCTCTACCCACACACTCTTGTTTTAACTATTTATAATTAATTAAAAAGATCCCAAAACTTCAAGCTAATCTTGACAAAGAAGGCCTTTTCAAGAGAAAAAGTAAAAAATTTTTGTAGTTGTATAAATAGCACTAAAATCAGCAGTGATCTCAAATTTTAAGCTCAACATCTACCATAGAAATTTTCCGTTAATAATACAAAGAACTATTTATTGATTACCTATGAAATAAACTAAGCTGAGAGGTATTTTAAATATCTTAACCTATTGAGATTTTCAGCAGCCCAAGGTTATGCTGGTGTAAGAAGGCACATGCTCTTTCTATACCTCCTCTCTCTATTACCTGTATAGTCTTGAAAGTTGGCCTCAGAGAGATAATAAATTACTCCTCCTTTTTGTAGTTGAATCTCTTAATACCTTTAACCAGAAGGACCCTGGAGACCGATAGGCTAAAATTTTCTTCCAGGGTAGTAACAGTTCCACTTGTGTTGCATACTTGAGCTACTGGAATGGTGCCACTTCCTTATTACATACTATCTGCTTTTCTGTGGAGTTATATGATCTAACTTAACTTTTGGCCAAACTTCACAAACTGATGCTCATAACAAAAGTGATACATGTATGGAGCTTCATTCAGGGAAGAAAATATTAATGTGATATCTGTGATTTGATCTTACCAGGTGTTATGAACATTCCAGTAAAAAAAAGTGTTTCTTGACCCGGGGTCTTTGTAGGACCCATGTACACAATTCCGAGTGCATGCACATTTTATTGGGAGCATATTCTAACACTCATCAAATTCCACAAGGAGTTTATGACCACAAAGGTTAAAAACTCTGTCGGTGAGTTTCCATATTAGGAGAAACAATTACCAAGCTTTTGTTATTTTTCAACATGGAATTTTTTTTTTGTTTCCCACCTTAATGTGCTTACTTGACTCTCCTTCTAGACAATGTTACAGGAAAATGTTAGTTTGCAAGTTTCTTTTGCGTCATATTCTTTATTATAAGTGCATAGGAGAAGTTAACTAGGCTATGGATTATCCTAATACTATTATCAGAAATTGAGTCAAATGTACTTTTTTTAAGTTAGACCTTTAAATAATAAATAGGAGAATGATAAAGATATGTGAATGGATCCATGAATTGAAGAAAAATTGAAGAACCCTTCACCTTCTTATGCCTTGAGCTAGATTCAGCACCCAGTTACCAATTAGATTCTTTAAGTACCTAGTTGAGTTTTCCCAGGATCTGTTGACCACAGAGTTAACTTACCTCCCTGAGGATAAAAGATATGATACACGTTCTAGTTTTATTTTGCTTTATTGTAGTACCCTTTGAGATCTTATTTTATATTATTCTTAACTACCAAAATATTCTCCAGTGAGTCATATGGATTGCTTAAGTAGTTATCACTTAATTGAACATTCATGTTGTTAAAGCGTAGAAAGTTAGAAAAATGCTTAATAGAGCTTAATACCTGACCAGAAACTTAAGATCATTCATCTCATTTTCAGTGGTTAACCTGTGAGTTGATGGTAACTGTACTATTTTCAGTTTAATTAAATAAAGACTTGTTTTATGTAACTGGCTTCAGAAATTTCTGTAATTCTAGTGGGTTAGAGTTAAAGGGAAAAATTACAAAGTAATAGTGCTGAAAGATATATGAATGGATGCATGAATTGAAGAAAGATAAAACAAGACACTGAAATATGGGGTATCCTTCACCCTAAAGATGGAAGAAATTCTAAAATAGCTTCTTTATTTTGAGCCACAGCATGGACAGCAGCAACAACACAATACCCTGCAAGGATTTCTTTTCTTATATTTTACAGCCAGTCCAAATTTTTCTTTAGTATTGTTAACATATTCTTTTGTACTATTCACTATCATTTCAATATTGTTGATGCTTTCTCCTTGTTCCTCTACTAAAAGAGATATCTGAATGAAAAGATCCCTTAAATCCTTTATTTGGTTCTCCAAATTAATAAGTTCCTTGTGTCTCTGTTCAATCTCTGAAAGTTGTGCTTTAGTGATACTGATTTCTGTAAGTAAGCTTTCATTAAAGACTTCCCATTTTCCTTGATGAAGCATATCATTTACTTCTTCTTCAGGTACCTCTTTTCCAGCAACTTCAAGCTGACGGAAGATAAATGTCTTGCACTTCTCTTGCTTTGCTGCTATCGTGTCATTGTATATAAACATGATTTGCTGAAAATGACGGAACATTGCAGCATGCTGAGATTTAAGTATCCTTGTGACCACTGATGATGGACCATTTTCAACCTCTGACTTTTTAACTTCTTTAACTAAATCATCCAAACTTCTGTTAATGTGTTCTGCTTTGATTTTTATCTCCTTTGTAATGCTAGACTCTTTCTTAAGTAGACTAAACCTTCTCATTGAAGCCACCAGATTTTTTTGTTGTTGCCCAAATTTTTGAACATTATCTGCCAAATTGTTAATGCTCTCCTGTAGTTTCTGGATTTCATGTAGATATCTCTCAGCTACAGGCTCTCTTTCATAAATAACAGCTTGCTGCAGAAACACCCCTTGTTCTTCTGCTTCTGTAGTTGACATGTGACTTTCTCTAGAAAGTTCTATTTCCTTTGTTCTCTGCTTTAGTTCTTGAAGTCGGTCTTTCATCTTCCCTTTCCTCCTAAGAAGCAAAAATGATAAAATGATTGTATTTGAATAGAGAGAAACTTGGTATTTTTCCACGGTAGCAGTTGATTTCATATAGCTGTCTATCTCCCAGCAAAAATTCTCCTAGTTTTCTAAAAAGAGGTTAAAAAAATTAGAAAAATCAATAAGAATTTCCTCATAAAAATCATTGAAATAGGAAAAGTAATGTAAAATAATTTATAAATTACTTTGCATAATGTGGGGCTGCTATGAGTGCCATTTACTTGAGGACAGTTGCTGAGAAAGCAGTAATAGAGATACAGTTGTCCAAAATAAGTTCTTTATTGTCATGATGCTATCTGTCACATGATAGAATTTTTTTTTTTTTTTTGATAAAGGGTGCTATCAACCATACCTTCAACTTTTAGGATTAATCTTTAGACTCCAAAGTGTTCTTACTACGAAAGATACTGTCTCCACTGTCTGTAATGTTAAAATTATACTCATTTTGCTAAATATACGTAATTCAGTGAAAACCATTGTAATGACAGGACAGATTCCATAATGAGAACTTTAAGTGAAAGAGATAATATTGAACTTAAGTTTTCTGAGGCCTTTGGATTGATTAGCATATTATTTGGCATAGCTTTGTTTTCTTATTCATTGCATGTATATGAAAACATATTCTTGGTTTGATTATGCTGATTTCTCATTCTTAGCATTCTTTTGCAAAGATATCCAGGCTGTTTCAGAACAAAATTTATATCAATTTGTGTTAAG
>NW_012146078.1:1161580-1220277 GCF_000956105.1 Propithecus coquereli | reverse complement strand
TATATAAAATGAAGTGACTAAAAAACAATTAAAGCACTTATTTTCATAGAGTCTGGATTTTAGAAATGTCTTTCATGACATTTTTGAAGATAAGAAGAGGCTGTCTGGGAGTATAAATGGCTCACTGGACCACACATGGTATTAGTGTCAACCAGAGAAAAATGTCTCTGATGTGATACTGTTATGCTATGGGACTCAGTGTTTTATATGTTTATGGAAATATTTTTATTAATGATTTGGGTGTTGTCATAAAAGATATACTTACCAAATATGTGGATGGTGTAAATTTTGAGGGATCTTTAGTATATGTATGTACAGAGTAGGGATTCACAGACTAAAATAGTGTGGAATACTTAAGCAACAAAAATATATTCAACAGAAATAGTTGTAAAATATTTCACCTAGCTGTACAGAAAAACATCTTCATATCTACAAAATGGAAGACCCTTGGATTCACAGCAGTCTTTATGAAAGTATTGGAGATTTTAGTTAATTATAAAGTTTCTATCAGAACTATCAGAATAATCATTATGCTTTTATGAATAATAGTATGATGTGATGTCTAGATAGACATCACAAGTGGTCTAGATGTCCACTTCTTTGATATTCAGAGCAAATAGTGGGGCGAGGGCTGTATGAACTTCTGAGCATGTCATTTTGAGATGGAAATTCATAAATTAGGAATTTCTAAACTAGCATGGAAAGGGTGAGATTAGAAAACCCTACCAAATGGAAAATCATTGAAAGAATTAGAAATATTTGTCCTATAAAGGAGAAGATGTAAGAAATATATACAGCTATCTTCTAAAATGTGAAGGTTTGTATACACAAGAGGGGTTAGACTTACTTGGCATAGCTTCAAAGGGCAGTGGGTGGAAATTACATGAGAGAAGTTTGATTCAATATAAAGAAGACTTTTCAAACAAGTAGAGCTGTCCCAAGATGAAATAAACTGTTTCATGAGGTGATGAGTTTGCTATCACTGAAGATGTTCAAGATTTTCTTGAATGATGACCCAATCAAGGATGGTATAGAAGTGATTTTACCTGTATTGGATAAAAAGTTAAACCAATATCCTGGTAATATTACTTTGGTTTCAGAGGACTGGCATTATGTCAAATAATTATTGAGGCCTACTATATGCAAAGTTTTAAATGCTGTAGTATATATTTAACAATCCCTGTCCTTGAGGAATTTATAATATGAGGGGAGACAGATAATACACAAACAGATAAATGAGATAATTTTAGATTTTGATAGAACAATCAGGGAAGGCCTCTTTAAAGAGATTTATCTATGAGACTAAATGTTAAGAAGCCAAGCAGCTGACGAGCCAAGGGAGTGTACTCTGGGTGTGGGACATGGCTGCAAAGGCAGTGAATGAGACTGATATGTTTTGAGAATAAAACGAATGCTTGTGTTGATAGAAATTAATGAGAGGAGTAACACCAGAGGAATGAAGTTGGAAATGTAGGTGGGGATCAGATAATAAAGGGCCAAATAAGGAGTTTAGATTTTATCTAGATGCTGTGGAATACAATTAAAGGATAAATAGGGTTTTGACGTGATTTGTATTTTTAAAAGATGTTGTTGCTTCCGTATAGAGAATAGTTTTTTGGGGTGGAGAAATTAGATCACAGAAGAAACTTGGATGATAAAAATAGCAATAAAATAAATGGGAACCGTAAGGATATATTTTTGGAGGTAGAAGTAATAGGTCTTGATGATTTGAATACGTCAGCAGCACTTAACATAATCATTTCTTGAAACACCTTCAAGACAAGTGTTTCTCCTGTTTTCCTCTTACCTCTTTGGTTCTTACTTCATCATTTTCTTTTTTTCTGACTTCTTCTCATCTCCCCCAGTTCTGAATATTGGAATGCTTCCAGGCTCAGTCCTCTTTTTATCCATCACCATTTTTCAGTCTCATGGCATTAAATGCTGTCTGTTAGCGGATGACTCAAATTCATATCTCCAGTCTAGACTGCTTTTAAAACACCTATCTACCTGACAGCTCCATTTTAATGTCCATGTCTAAAATGAGCTCCTGATCTTCCTCCGAACCCCCAAACTGCCCCATCTCAGCAAATGGCAATGGTATTCTTTCAGTTGCTCAGACCAAAAACTTTGGAGTTATTCTTGACTATTTTTTTCCACACCTTATATCCAAACTAATAGTGCCTCATAGCCAAACTAATAGGAAATCTTGGCAAGGCTCAGTGGCTCAGGCCTGTAATCCTGGCACTCTGGGAGGCCCAGGCAGCAGGATCACTTGAGCTCAGGAGTTGAAGACTGAGACCAGCCTGAGCAAAAGCGAGACTCCGTCTCCACTAAAAAAAAAAAAATCAGCTGGGTGTGGTGATGCGTGCTTGTAGTCTCATTATTCTGGAGGCTGAGGCAGGAGGATCGCTTGAGCCCAGGAGTTTGAGGTTGCTGTGAGCTAGGCCGACGCCATGATGCTCTAACCTGGGTCACAGAGTGAGACTCTGTCTCATAAAAAGGGAAAAAAGCAAATCTTGTCAACCTCCTACAACTCTCCCTCTCCCTCTGCTTCAGTCTTACTATCCTCCTTACCATTCTCACACAAACCAGTCCTAGAGCTTTGGTACTTGCTATTTCCTCTGTTGGAAATCCTCTTTTGCATGTAGTACATGACTTATTTCCTCAAGTCTTTTAGGCCTTGCTGAAATATCACCTCTCAGTAAGGCCGACTTTGGTCACTCTATCTAGAACTGCAACTCCTCTCACCTCTCTGACCCTTTCCAGTTTTATTTCTCTTAGCATTTTTCACTATTTAATATACTATATTCTTACATATCTTAATATACTGTCTACTTTCTCCTCCCAATATAAACTTCATGAGGATAAGGGTCTTTATTCATTCGGTTATTATCGGCAACTTGATGAGTCTCATATTTACTTGAGTTCTCATATTGAGTTCTTGGTATCGTATGTTTACTTGAGCTGTTACTATGCACCAGGCACTGTTCTAAGTGTGTTGCTTATTCTGGTGAGAACTTTGAATTAAGTATTGTCATGATCTCTATTTTATAGATAATGAAATTAAGATCAAAGTTTAAGTAATTTAACCAAGATGTTAGCTAGGGATAGAGTTGGGATTCAGATTCTGGCAGTCTGGTTTGAAGGATTCAACTCTTTACTATGCTATAAAGCTTTTTCAGTGGTGTCAGATGCTACAGAGAGATCATCTAGGGTCAGTTCTGAAAAGAGGCAATTAAGTCAGTGAAATGGTTGAGAAAGGAGCCATATCACAAGGGATAAGACCCTGAAATCTGTTTTTGACAGAAAAAGTCTTTTATAGATATTGAAAGTTTATGCAGAAACATTTGCTGTATAAATGCATTATTGAGCATTTTAAGAACTGGTTAGAAACAAATTTAAGAGCAAGTTTTTGTTGCCTGTAATATAGTGTTCTGCTATTTAATTTACATATTTGAAATATTTAATTCAAATAGCTGGTAGTCTTTTTGTTCTTACTGATTTGCTATAGTGAAAGTGCAAAAAAATTCAGTCAATGCACTGTATGCAAATAAGACTTCTAAGGTCTTATTTGGGGTGTTGGCTCATGCCTGTAATCCTTGTGTTTTGGGAGGCAGGAGAATAGCTTAAGGCCAGGAGTTAGAGACCAGCCTCGGCAACACAGTGAGACCTCATCACCACCACCAACAACAACAAAAAATTAGCCAGGTGTGGTAGCGCACACCTATATTCTTAGGGAGGCGGAGGCAGGAGAATCCCATGAGCCTGGGAGTTCCTGGCTGCAGTGAGTTTTGACTGAGTCACTGCACTCCGGCCTGGGTGACAGAGAAAGACCTTGTCTCTGTTAAAAAAAAAAAAGAGAGAGAGAGAGAGACTTCTAAGCTGGAAAGGGATTCCATTTTCCCCTCCCCGCTTACCTTTCATTCTCTATATTCTACCTTCAGAGTAACACTAACCAAAGCTAGTGGTTTTCTAAGATCTGAGAGGAAAAAAGTACACTATGAATGATATTAAACATAGAAAATGTGTGAAAGAAATATTAGTCAAGGAGGAATATCAGAAGGCACTATAGATAGAACTGCAAACTTTGGGTATTAGGAAAGTTGTAGATCAATGTAAAACAGTAGTTATTGATGAATGTTAGACAAATCTTTTAGCAATGTATTTCTTAGCCTTTATCCATACAACTAGGAAATAAGCAAAATAGAGGGAATATATGTAATAGTATGTGAGCATCCTATTATTTTTGTCCTTTATTAAAATAGAAACAAGGCCAGGCACGGTGGCCCACACGTGCAATCCCAGCACTTTGGGAGGCCAAGGTGGGAGGATCACTTGAGCCCAGGAGTTTGAGAGCAACCCAGGCAATGTAGCAAGACCTGTCTGTACAAAAAAATTAAAAAATCACCCGGGCATGGTGGCGTGCGCCTGCAGCTTCAGCTACTCTGGAGGCTGAAGCAGGAGAATCACTTAAGCCCAGAAGTTTAAGGCTGCGGTGCTATGATTGCACCAGTGCACTCCAGCCTGGGTGACAGATCCTGTCTCTAAAAAAAAATAAAATAAAAAATAAAATAAAATGAAAGCAAAGCAGTTTTAATTGGGAAAGATTTCATTACTAGAGCAACAAATTAAATGTGTGGAAAGTTTGATATTCTTGTTTTTTATATTTTCTCTCCTTTTAAACTATACTAAACAAGTTAATTTGTAAGTTATATGTAACTTACTAAGTTATTTATAATTAATTACATTTAATTGTAATTAACCTAATATCCTTAACTTAAAAATTCAAATTTAAAAGAAAGGTAAATTGGAGAATTGTTTTAGCTTTCTAAAACAATTTAACTTCGAATTTCTTGTGAGTTTTAAATATTTGGTTTATGAGAAATTCTGCCCATTCCTATTTTACTAGTCAGGATATTGTCAATTATGCCACAATAATAACCAATTCCCAAATTTTGTTGGCTTAAAACTACAAACATACATTTCTTGCTTACATTTTATGTCCATGATGGGTTTGCAGGAGTCTCTAGTCTCTGTCTTGGTCACTTGGAGACTTAAGCTCCCATGGCAGGGAGAAAGAAGTACTAGAGAGTCTCTCATAGGCATTAAAATGCTGTAGCACTGAAGTGATGCCATATCCCCATCCTTTTTTTTTTTTTTTACAATTCCTCAACTAAACTGAAAGCAGTGAAGTATAGTCCTCCTCTGTTTCCCAAGGTAGAGATGAAGCTGGTCTCTTCCACTCCTATTGAATATTCTAATTCTATTCCAGAAGGAATCGTTACAGGTTAACTAATCAATTTCTCATTTTTCTTATGGGAAAACTGAGTATCAGAAAAGTTAAGTGTCTTGCGCAGAGCCATGGTGAGCATATTTGTAGTACTAGTATGATAAGGCAAGCTTTCTGATTTATAGATTTTTTCTATTATATAAAATATAAATTTATTAGAATGTATATATTACATAAAGCTGGTTTTATCTACATGCTCTTTTGTATATAATATTGAATATTTGATGATTATGCTGGTACAGATATTTAAAGACATTTAGAAACATTGGGAAGCAATTGTGGAAACTTTTTCTCACGTGGCAACTTTGTGAAAGCAGAATTACCACCCGTAATTTGTTACATACCTCCGAATAAAGAAAGCCTGGTCTTTTCTCCAGTGTAGAGGGAATTTGATGTGAAAGTGAGTTGCCTTAATGATTTATCTTGAATAGCTTCCAACTGTTCATTTTTTGGCTTAGTGTTATTTATCACTTCCTTATCTATATGCTCTGTTACTACCATATTGATGCTGAAAATAAATTCCTCCCTAAAATGTTGAAAATGTCATGTCACATTTGATATAGCTATAAATTCTTTTTATTAGCTTTTTTGAAATGTGATTTTTCCACCTCAAATTAATAATACTTTTACACAGATTAAGAAGTCAAATCACTTAAAGGTTTAAAAAGATAAATATTTGACCCCTGCCTACCCTACCACACCCTATTTCCAGATTCCTTTTCCCAAAGGCACTCATTTTTAGCTCCTTAGGTATATGTTGCCTCTAAACTACCTATTTCTAAGTAATATGCTTGTGTAGGTGTTTCTTTTTCTGTGTTTTTAGTTTTAGATATTATATTGCATTTCTGCTATGAAATATGTGGATTTAACTTTCTCTTATACCCGCATCCTTCCCTCAACTTATCTGTCTCAATATAGTTGTATCACAATTTTTGGTTAATCAATATTGGATTTACATTATTGTGACTACCCAAATATTATTTATGCCTGAGTCACGTGAGGTACTCTGGCTATATTTCCTTTCTCAAATAATTTTTTTTTTATTGTTTCTCAGGTTTTTCAATGGCTAGAGGTAGAAAATGAGCATTTTAAAGAAAACTTTTTATTGATATATTTATACACATTCAGAAAATGCCCAGAACATAAATGTATATAGTATGATGATTTTTATAAAGTGAATACATCCATATAACCACCAGACAGATCAAAAAACATGTAACTTTTAAATTTCTCTTGAAATGATTAATTATCAATGTTTTTCAGTTGCTTGATTTTGTACATATGCATCACTAATTCATTCTAAAATGGAAAATATCCTCTTGACATGTTTAAATATAGAAGATATTTTTATTTTATTTTATTGTTTTATCTTTTGAGGCTTCTTTCCTTGAACCCTCCAATGTGACCTGGTTGTGTTAGAATTGTTTTTTCTCCTTTCTTTTATATTGTCTCCTGACTTTGGTTTCTCATCTTCTTTCCTGGTTTGTCCTCTGATTTAGGAGTATAACATAGCTTCCTTTCAAAATGTAAATGTGATAATAATTTGCATTTCTGAAAATGCTTTTATTCTACCCTTATACCTGAATAATATATTTCCTGTGCATATAATTTTCACTAAGAAATTATATTCCCTTAAAATTTTGAAAGTTTTGCTATTTTGTCTTCTAGCTTTGTTGCCCTTGAGAAATCTGTCATCTGATTCCTGATATTTTGCATAAAACCTGTTTTTGTATTTCCTTTCATGAAATTCTTGGCCTTTTTTCTTTATTCCTGGTGTTCTGAAATTTTAGAATAATGTGACCTGGGATGAGTCTTTTGCGTTTATTTTCTACACATTTAGTAAGTCGTTTCATTCTGGAAACTCAAGTATTTAGGTATTTAGGGTTTTGGGGTTTTGTTTTTGTTTTTTGGTATAATTTCTTTAAGGACTTTATCTTCTCCATTTTCTTTACTTTTCATACACTAAGAAAAATTAAAGGAACAGTTCAATCCAATAAAGCCAACATCCAAATAAGGGGAATTTTAAAGTGACTTACCAGAGGCCATTCAACTTATAAGTGACAAGAGCCTACTTTAGATATGTTTACCTGATTGCAAATCTATTCTCTTTCCCCTATTCTGTAGTGAGTAAAAATATAGATTATCCTAGTGAAATGTACTACAAGTGAAGTTGATCTATAACAAATGTTGTATTATGTTATTAGTATAAACATGTATTTAAGAGAAAAAGATTCTAGCAGGAGATAATACAGCATATCAGATCTAAAATAATTCTGTTGTTTGCAACCTTATTAGGATCTTTAATATAATCAGATCAAATCGATCACTGTACAATATAGAAGAAAAAGAATTAGTTTGGATCTTACTGACCTATGTCACAGACAGTTTCTAAGAAATTTTAAATCTTATCCTTGGCACCATGTGGAGATTGGGATTCTGATATTTTCTTCTGCTTCAGGTCATAGTTATAATCTGAAATAGGATAGATGGGAAGTGAGGTGCACTTCATTCCTATTTATGTACATAGATTTCAATTTCCTACTCTTGCACTAACTTGTCCCTGTGAATTCTTATGGCTACTATGGTTTTTTTTTTTCTTTTTTTTCTACTTAAGTCTTACTCTGTTGCCCAGGCTAGAGTGCCATGGCATCAGCCTACCTCACAGCAACCTCAAACTCCTGGGCTCAAGTGATCCTCCTGCCTCAGCCTCCCAAGTAGCTGGGACTACAGGCATGTGCCACCATGCCTGCCTATTCCTAAGACTCAGTACATAATAGCTACAATGTTCAAATCAGATATACTATTTTTTTTAACTGACTTGTGCTCCTGATATTATGGGGAAAGGAAAGAGTAACAGTGTTAGAAACTTAGCAGAGGGAGAAAGAGGAGAGAGAGAGAGAGAGAGAGAGAGAAACCACTATTAGACAAAACAGATTTTGATTTTGTATTCATGAGAACTAAGTCCTATCTCATGTTTATATAATGGCTAAAAGTAGCTTTTAACCATCTTTGAATGTCACATTTCTCAAGAACTACAACATCTTGAACCTTCTCTTTGGTTGCATGGTTTGGAATAAATCCTGAAAGAACGCCGTCTAAACTAACATTTTTATGACTGGATAGGTCTTTGTATTTTAAAAATTAGAAATAAATTATCAATGTCACCAAAAGTTTTTTATTGAAGCATCATAGTTTAAAAAAATTTTTTTAAGAAATAGAATATTTTAAATTGATATTGAAACACAGTATACCTTTGCAAAGTGCCTTTGGGAAGGTGAATTTTACTGCAACTGATTTTAGAAACCAGAATATTTGACTCTGACCCCTATAAAGGTTGTCTTTTCCTTTTTGTCCTTGGAAGAACAGTTCCCTGAAGGAGTACCACACTTTTATATTTGAATAAAAGTTATTTTAAGGAACTTTTTAAAATATATTAACGTGTATTTTGTATTCATTAATCTTAATCAAATTACCAGCAAAAAAAACCCCAAATATTCTGCTTTTTTTTTTAGATATCCACGTATTGTTGATATTAAAGCAAAAACTTGGAAATAGAATAGGGTTTCCTTTCACAGTTCTATGTCATGGCATGCATGTGATATAAATGATGTTTAAAGTCAAATATAAAATTTATACTATGTTCATCTTGGTTTATGGATCCTATATCTTCATTTATTTCTTTTGAACATTTAGAGTATATTTATGCTAAAGATCTTGTACATTATTAAGTTATTTCTGGTTTCTCAGGAATAAAATTCCTTTGTTTGCTATAGCCACTCACTGGGGCCACTCTCTTGGAGGTGGGCAAGTATATTTGGTGAACTTTATCAGTAGTTTATCTTTATTGGAGTATTATACAGAAATTTTCTGAGTCCCCTGCTAAATTATGGATATATTCTGAGGCTTTTTTTGCTGCTGTTACTACTAGGGCCCCATGGAGTTTGCCCTTTGTAACCCAGGTAGTGTAAATATAAGTCTCATTTTTCTCTAGTGATTTTTATAGTCTGAGTAGATATCTGACTTCCTGCTGTAATCCTGGGCAAGTCAACAGAGGTATTCCTGTCTTTGTGTACAGATTGTTTAGTTTTTCTTAGGTTCACTACTTCATCTAGGAAACTCAATTTTCTAGTAGTTCCTTATAACGCACAAATTGTAAACCTTAGCTTTAGAAGGTAAAATATTTGCTTCTGGTAGCCCAGTGGAGTTAGTTTTAATTACTTCTTTTCACATTGGCTGTAAGTATGTTTTCTCTTCATTTCTGGCACCTGGAAATTTCATGTTCTTACTTTAAAATTGAATGATGTAGTTTAAAAGTTTCTTCTTTTAAATTTAGTATTATATCATACATTTCTGTATATTTAGAGCAGGAGAGAGCAATTTCTATGTCTGTGCATCATAGTCATAGTTGATTATCTTTGCAGAGTTAACATAGTTCAGAATGTTCCCCCAAATCCTTGTTCATCTGTGCGGAAATTTACTTAATGTAGCTACTCAGATGCACTTATGTGCTGTATATAAATTGCATTTTCTAGTAGTTGCATGCTCATAACTGTATGTATAACTTTCCAGTTTAACTTCTTGATCTCATATCTTCAGAAATTAGAATATTAGGCAAAGTGAGACATCTAAGCATATTATAATTCAAAAGTTGGAAGAGACAGAGTTCATGTAGGCATAAAATGTGAACCTTATAGTTGTGAAATCATTAAATTGCTTAGACTAGGTGAAATTGATGAGATCACTATTTTATGCAGTCTTTTCTATACCTTAAATTTATTTTCTTAATGTTGGAAGAGTTTTATACAAATATGAATCATCTTTCAGTATGTTTAGCTTCCAGCATTGCTATTCAGTTTTGAATTTCACTAGCAATAATTGACAGTATCTTTGAGCTTAAACATGATATTTGAAAAAAGAAAGTTAAAACACTAATTTGTACATATTATAATCAACTTTGACATTTGTTCTGGGAAATAGAAAAGTAAACTTGTGTGACTCAAATATTCTTCACCCTACTACAGACAGTGAAAATTCCTAGAAATGGAAACATGAATAAAAATTACCTAATGTTTTAAGAAATATGCCCTGGGATAGATACTTAATGTATTTATAGATTTTTTATTTTATTTTTTTAAGTAAGCTATATTGTATAGTTACTATGTTGATTAAATAAAATATTTCAATAAATAAAACCAGGTTTTACCCAACATAAAATATTCTTTTGTTTTGTATGTGAAGTCAACTTGTAACATTTCCCTAATTCAGGTATAAAACAGAGGATCTTAATGTAATATGAACCTCTTTGGTTATAAATAAGGGCAAAATAGTGGCTTCTAAAAACAAACTAAAAAATTATTACAGGTTGCATATATTATCTGATTTTGAATTCTCTAAAATTTTTTAATGCAATCTTTCAAAGCTTTTTTTTACTTTTAGTGTAAAGAAGGTATTACATTGACTTGTTTAATTTAAGATCTTTTTTTGGTAAATATAAGATGTATAATTTTTGAATTTTCACTTATTCAAATGAGCTGTACATACATAAAATGATTTTTATATTAAATTTAATGCTACATAGCCATGAAGATAGTATTTTCTACGTATTACATGGCCAATTCTCAAATCCACCCTTAAAACACTTGCAGAAATTATTGTTATTTTATTTTGAAATGGAATATTTGTTAAATTCTAACATGGTAACTTTGAAAGGACCTGACCTATCTATATGTTTCATTACATGATACTGACTTAAATTTTTCAAACTATCACATCAATACAATGTTTATGTTAAATTATATAATTTAAATATTTTTGATATATTGGCTGAAACATTAAAACAATCACTGAGTATTTTGATATTTTAACATACTCACAGAAACATTAAAAAAATGACTGACTAATCCTTTTACAACAAGATCATTTTCTAATTTCCTCAAATTAATTTTAGAAGATTCTGGGAAATAACAATGAAGCAATTAATTAAGACCATATACAAAATTATCTCAACTTTAAAGGTTTTACATATGTGCCAAATTTGGGTGTAAGCTTCTTTTCAGAGTTAAATGTAAAAGTGTTGTCTAAAGTAAGCACAGTATGGTTAATTTATAGTCTGTCTATAAAAGGAAGAATTTTAGGTTTGTTTTCATAGGATCTGACTTTCTAGTGTTAACAAAATGAGAAATTACTTTTTAAAGAACTTAAAAAAGTTTCTTTCCCCTAAAGTTGATTTTTGTGGTAGTGGTCTATTTTCAAGAGTTTTACACCCAAATCCCAGTCAGTGTGTAAGTAGTATATATGAACAAATCAGCTGCCTATAGCTCTGTCCAAATCTGAGCAAAACAAGTAACTTTCATTATCTGTTGAGCTATTTTTAAATGTACACTATAAGCAGATTTCAGTCTATGGATATCTCACATTAGAAAATACAAAAAGACAGTACCTTTCTGTCTTGTTCCTTTTGTTGGTTTTCCACCTGCGGTGTTGGAGTCCTGCCTTGAGAGAAAATCTGAATATCATCTCATGTAATGTTTTCATCAAATTACTTAAATCTCTATCTTATAGGTCACAGGCTAATTTCTGTACGGCGTTCATATTGTTAATCGAAAGCCAAATAATGAAGTCAAATAAGTTAAGAGATAAAGTTGTGCTCTTGCTGTTAATAGCAAATGAGAACAGATTGCTTACTTCACACCCAGAGAATCCGGTTCTGCCTGTTATACACCTGTTCTTTAGATTAAAGGAAGATCATTTTCGTTGGAGCTGGTTGGTAACAGGAAGTCATTGTTAATCTGCCTACATAGAGTATTTGGCACAAGCTCTGCAAATCCAGTTCTACATTATATATAAAATACATTACTCCAAAAAATGGGTTTGCATTTAAACGAAGGTTACTTTCTTTTCTATGGATCTCAAAGCTTGCTAAAAATACAGAATTAAATAAGAATAAATCAGAATGGACAGAAGCTTGGTATAAAAGCTTTTTGTTCCATTTTCTTTAAAATGATTGAATTTTGTCCTATTTTAGGAAATCCCATAAGAGCTTAGCTCATAAAATCACAGAATTTCAGAAGTAGAACAACCAGAAAAGAGCTCATGTCCCGCTTGTTTTTTTTTTTTGATGGGGGGAGACAGAGTCTTACTTGAGTCCCTGGCTAGCTGGTACGATAGGTGCATGCCTTTACACCTGGCTAATTTTTGTATGTTTTGTAGAGATGGGGTCTTGCTCTTACTCAGGCTGGTCTCAAATTCCTGGCCTCAAGCAATCTTCCCACCACGGCCTCCCAGAGTGCTAGGATTACAGGTGTGAGCCGCTGCGCTGGCTGAGCTCATGTCTTTAAATCTTCCACCCTATTTTCTTTCTACTACATCTGCTATTTTTATTTTAAAATAATTTTTTCTATGGTTTTCTGTATAGAAGAACTAAAATTATACAGCAATAATTGTATTGTTAAACCATCTATTTATTATATCAATATAACAATTCAAAAAAATTATTTTTTACCAGAGGGAAATGTTTATAGGGAAAATCAGAAATGAAAATTTCTCTCATACTACCAAATTCCAGATCACTTCCTTTTTTTCTTTGTGGTTATTATTTGAAGGCAAGGGGAAAGACTTTGCTATAGTATTTGTCAAAATATGTTTATTCTTTGATTTAATGGTTCCACTTGCTGGAAGCTGTTCCCGAAATAAAAAATGACTCCTTCACACACTTGTTCTTCACAACACTCTTTTGTAAAAACAAAACACGAGAAACGCAAAAGTCCTTCAGTGTAGAACTGGCTGAGTAAATGATGGAAGATCCATACAGTGGAGCATTTTGCAACTGTAGAAAATAATAAAGAAGATTTGTTTATACTGCTTCAGTATAATTTCAGGATTTACTATTCAGTTAAAAAAAAGGATAGTACAGAAGAGTATATAGTATGCTAGCTTTTGAGGAAGAAAGGGAGGTAGATATAAATATTATACATAAACCAGTCAATAGCAATGAATATCCTTAGTACCCAAATTGTGGTCTTTAAAATACCATTTCCCCCATACACTTGTTTATATTTTCAAAAAGAAATAATGGGAGGATGAACTAAACACTAATGAAAGTGGTTACCTATAGGACAAGGGACAAGAAAGGGTGCAGAGATGGCAAATAGTTCTTTCTGATTGTATCTTTTTTATAGTTTTGAATTTGGAACCATACAACTATTTTAGAAATTAAATCTTAAAAAGTAAACAAACTATCTCTAAAAAGCAAAAGCACCCAGAAACAACCTACCTATAGATCTTGATGGTGACATAACCATATGGAAAAGTATTATTTCAAGTGATTTTAAAACTCAGTATTTCCATTGTGCATCTCTAGTAGACTATATCTTAGGACAAAAATAACCACAAAGAGATCTTAACTTAAATTTAGCAGTCTTTAGGAATAAATATGTAAAAAAATAAATATCAAATTAATATCAAATAAGTACTTAAATATGTAAATAAGCATATTTAGGAATAAATATGTTGAAACGTATTTGTTGAAACTACTATATATAGTTGGATAAAGAAAATAGTTAATGCCATTAGGAACTGTAACTTTCAGCGTAAGTAAAAAGAGATACAAATAAGATTTAAGGCAGGGAGCAATGACTCATGCCCGTAATTCTAGCACCTTGGAACACCGAAGTGCTTGAGTCCAGGAGTTCAGCTGAGCAATATGGTGAGACCTTGTAAAAAAGTTAGCCGGGTGTGGTGGCACGAGCCTGTAGTCCCAGTTACTCAGGAGGTGGAGGCAGGGGGATTGCTTGAGCCTAGGAGTTTGAGGTTATGGTGAGCTATGATGACACCACTGCATTCTAGCCGTGTCAAAAAAAAAAAAGAAAAAAATAAGAAGCTAAGTCAAAACTTGGTAATATTTATTTGAAATGTGAAAATCAATATGAACTCAGGATCGATATGAACTCAATGATTTAAGTTTTTCTTTTTTAAAAAAAAAAACGATTTCCTAGCTTTGTGCACTGAAAAGGTCTGGCAGCAGTGGCAAGTCAATGGCAATGTATATCCGTAAAGACCAGACCATGGTCTTTATTATAACTATTTTTTTCTTTTTTTTTTTTGACACGGCTAGAATAGAGTGGTGTCGGCCTAGTTCACAGCAACCTCAAACTCCTGGGCTCAAGCATTCCTCCTGCCTCAGTCTCCCAGGTAGCTGGGACTACAGGCACATGCCACCATGCCTGGCTAATTTTTTCTATTTTTAGTTGTTTGGCCAATTTCTTTCTATTTTTAGTAGAGACGGCATCTCGCTCTTGCTCAGGCTGGTCTTGAACTCCTGGGCTCAAGCAATCCTCCCACCTTGCCTCCCAGAGTGCTAGGATTACAGGCATGAGCCACTGCTCCCGGCCCAGCCTATGGTCTTTAAAATACCATTTCCCTCTGAAAGGACTAGGGCTCCTTAAGGAAATGGATGATTCTAGGTCTGGAACCTTGTTTCATGGTAGAAAGCAAAGAAGCTATCAAAGACTGTTGGAGTTGTACCAAAATGACCCAGGCGCCCATCTGAAGGGGACTCCTGTTCTTTGAGCCTCAAAAAGAACAATAACTGCAATAAACTGAAACATATCAGATATATTTTTTAAATCCATGAGTTCATAATGATAACCCCCAAAATAAGACAAAACAACAAAGCAATTTGATCACCTTTGGAGGTTGCTAGAACACCAATTCATTATTATGAAAATTAGCAAATAAAGGTAAAGGATCAAATATTTATCTTGACTTTTCTCTATGAATTGTAAGAATCATCAACTACTTGATAAAAGTATATTTTTTAGCAAAAATCCTGCTAGTAAATGCAGAAGAAATACAGAAGTGGAAAAGTCACTATTTCATAAACTCTTATAAAATAATGGAATTAAGCAAAGGTCATCAATTACTGCTAAAACCATTAGGTGAAAGGTTAATGAGGAACTTTATTTTGGATGGATCAGGCTGACTCTAAATCTACTGATAAATTTTAATATCACTGAAATAGAATATTATATAAAAGTGATATTATATGCCTCCTAAGTACCAGTACCACCTATGAAATACACTTGTCAAAAGATTTCAATCTGAAATTCATCCAGCCTCTATATCTAACTACCAGGTACAGGAAATACAGGATATGTATGTTAAATGAGCTCATGAGGAAGATATCAGCCAAATCCCAAACATGGGAAATTCTAAAGAAAAATGACTATTTTATTTTGCAAATAAAAGTCATGGGAGGAAAAGGGGTGGTGGTGTTAGGGCAGGAAGGGTAGATAATACAGTTCCAAAAAGAGGTAAGTAATAAATTATATGTAATGCGTATCTGGTTTAGATTTGAATTTGAACATAACACTTGCAAAGTGATATTGGGGAATATTGAGTGACTTAAGTAATACTGAAGACTTACTGTTAATTTTGTTAGCTGGAATAGTGGTATTATGGTAATGTTTTTTAACTTTTGGGTGAAATAATATGACTGAGGGAAAAGCAGAAGGTATGTGGATGAGCAAGAATGACACAGTGTTGATAATTTTTAAAGAAAAGTGATAGGGATTCATTATATTTATTATTCTATTTATTTAAAAATATATATTTTTGCCTAAAGAGTTTATCAAACCTTGACCAAGACATTATTTTATTAAACTTTTTGACCTATGTCATGTGATAGGCAAATAGTGGTATATTGCGATAATTCCTGTTTTTCTTTAGAACTTATTTTGGTTTTTCTTTTTTTGGTCTCTTGTTTGTCCATAATTGAGTGTAATTCTTTCTTTCTTTATTTTTTTTATGCCCAGTGCTGTGTCAAATAAATAAAAAGTGATCTAGTGTCTTCAGTAAGTTGCACGTTTACATGGGCACATTCACACGTTAGAAATGTAGATAAGCTCAAATATTACAAGCTCAGAATCAATATTTGAGCATTTAAAAAATAATACACTTTGTATTTTAAGGAGATAAAGACATAATTTATGGCTATGAGTTGTAGAAAAGAGTCCACTTTTTTTTCTGTTTTGTAGCTTTTTTGTTGGCCTATTGATCTATTGCTTATGCTTTCTTGACACTTCCTTTTATCTGATTTCCCTTTTATAGACCAATTTTATTTTAGCAATAATAAATAAAGGAAAATGATGAAATTGGTACTACAATAATTTTTAAAACCAATGTGTTCTGTAATCAGTAGATTTAAAACTTAGGAATAGAAGAATGTGGTCAAAGTATCTTTAAGTTGCCATCAGATTATATATTTGCTCTAAAATTACTTCATTTGTCTTTCTAGGTTGGCAAATAAACAAGACAAGGAAGGGGCTTTAGGAGAAGCTGATGTGATTGAATGTCTGTCGCTGGAAAAATTGGTCAATGAGCACAAGTGCCTATGTCAGATAGTAAGTTTTATTTTTTTTCTGCCCTTTGAAATAGGTTTAGTATAACTTAGTTTTTATAAAGGTAATAGCAGTTAGAAAGCAGTTTTTCAAAGAATTTTTTTTTCTTCACCCAGGAAATCATACTGTCACTGTTCTATTGATGTGACTCATTACCGTAATACTTATTTTCTATTTGATTGTTACTGACTTCCATGAACTATCCTTCCATGGTTTCAAAGATTTTCACATTTGTTTTTTTTTTTTTTTTTTTTGAGACAGAGTCTCACTCTTTTGCCTGGGCTAGAGTGAGTGCCGTCGCGTCAGCCTAGCTCACAGCAACCTCAAACTCCTAGGCTCAGGTGATCCTTCTGCCTCAGCCTCCCGAGTAGCTGGGACTACAGGCATGCGCCACCATGCCCGGCTAATTTTTTCTATATATATTTTTAGTTGTCCGATTAATTTCTTTCTAATTTTTTTTAGTAGAGGCGGGGTCTGGCTCTTGCTCAGGCTGGTCTCGAACTCCTGAGCTCAAACGATCCGCCCGCCTCGGCCTCCCAGAGTGCTAGGATTACAGGCGTGAGCCACCGCGCCCGGCGCACATTTGTTTTTTGTTTAAGATGTTGCCTGACAGAATCTATAGCTATACCCATCATGGTATGAACTTTGTAAGATTGAAAAAAAAAAGTATAATTAGTAGAGATTTATCATGAGTTTTGAAAAATCATATCAGGAGAGTTGTCACATAGTCTTTTTTTTCCCCAGGCAATGCTTAGTGTTTTGTTTACAAAATAAGCCATGCTATCAACCCTCTAAAAACACCTACTTGTATCTTTCCAATTTCCACCATTCCCAGCCATCAGATTCCATTCAATTTCTTCTAACCCCAAGCCAACCACTTTCTTTTCACAAGTTGATACCTTCCAAATGTTTTAATAATGAATAAATGTTAAATACTGGCTTTTACTATTACAGAAAGGGAAAGTCACACAGTCTTAAGGAAGATAGACAAGGGATTTAATCATTTATTCTAGTTTCATAAAATGATCATTAAGCTGTCAGTCTTATGAATGTTTACTGCTGTAAATTTTAGTATAAGGGATTAAAACTTCCGGGGAATTTTTCTTATGGTAGTTCAATTGTGTCTTTCTATAAGCTTGTTTAAAATTATAACTAGCAGTGTCAACTTCTTCTGTGAAAATGTCTCTAGTAGCTTACAGATATTTGTAAAATATTTCCATTCTAAGGTACTGAAGTTGGTGATCATTGCGAAGGTATGTTTTCTAAGTTAAATAAGCAGATGCTCCATATCATTAATTTAAATGGCTTAATTTTGATTTGCTAGTAATTATACTGAATGGTTTATGGATATATTTGTGTGGAGAACTTTTAATCTTTAAGTCAAATAAATTTCTGTTTTAGGAACCTTGTTCAGCAGTCTTGGGATATGGAAAGAAAATTGACAAGTCCATTAAAAAGGGCCTTTATTGGCTGCTACATATTATTGCAAGAGACTTTGAGGCCTTAAATGAACGCATCCAAAAAGATACAACAGAGCAGCGTGCTCTTGAGGAACAAGAGAAACGCGAAAGGGCTGAACGAGTGCGAAAATTACAAGAAGAAAGGTAAGTAGATTAATTTTGTACCACAGTGCATTTGAAGAGTCAAAAGCAGGATAATTTTATGAATGATTTGCTAGTTTTATCTATTCAATTTCCTCTTTCTGTACAAAGGAAGACACCAGTAAATTTTCTATTTTTATGGCTCTTTTTCTATGCAAGTTTGGGTGATAGATTTCTAATTTTCTTGCTGGTATTATAGTAATTAAATTTACTCTTATGCAGTAATAATTTCCAAGAGTTTTAAATATTTATCTCTTATTTCTTATGGGTACCGTTAATACAGTGGTTCTCAATGTACAGGGTGATTTTGCCTGTCAGGGAACATTTGTCAATGTCTGGAGACAGTTTTAATTCACAGCTGGGGGGAGAGGTAGAATGCTACTAGCATCTGGTGAGTAGAGGACAGGGCTGCTGCTAAACATCCTACAATCCACAGGAGAGTTTTCCACAACAAGGAATTATCTGGTTCAGTATGTGAATAGTGTTGACAATGAGGAACTTCTTTAGTCTCAGCAAAGATAGAAGGTGAGCTATTAGAGCATCATTCAACTCAAGCAAAGTCAGATCCAAAGTTGCCTTTCATCTACCTGAGTAATACTGGCCTTTTATGTGATTTAATGTAGTTACTGCCCAAAAGGCAAGAACCCACTACTCTTGGTGATCCCTTTGTGAGGTGCTTCCTTATAGTATGGAGGAAATGCTCTGAGAACTGGCATTTTTCAGAAGTAGGAGTTAAAGGGAAGAAATATTTATAGAGATAACTCTTCACCCCCCAAACATTCAATATGATGAGCATGTCTTTCAAATAGGTCTCTCTTGATATCAAAGAAAGAATGGGGTAAGTAGTTTTGGTGTCTACCAATATGAGGTTTTGGAAAGTCTTTGGTTTTCAATCCTAGTGTGTATTTTCATGATTTTTAAAGCTAAAGCTCAATATAACCAATTATTCATGTAAGTATACCTTTTATATATTTATAAAAATTAAATATATGACCACACTTTCCTGAAAACTCCTTTGCTTTTTTCTATTAAAAGAAAAAAAGCAACAAAAAATGAGTTAGATAAAAGAAATTTAATAATACTAATTTTTTTAGTTTTTGCCTTTCCTATAATGATATTCTAGATCATGCATGGCAGGCTTTTCCAATATTCATTCCCCTTTTCTTCTTTCTCCCTAGGCATCCCATTTGTAGTCTGAGACTTCTCCTGTTGAGCTGATATTCCGTAATTAAAAGTAAATTGATATTCAGAGAAGAGTGATTAAAAACAACCTTTTTACTTTACTAAATCTGATTGGTTCAGATAGTCATTTCCAATGTTTTTGAAAAACCATACAACATATGCTACGTGAAAATAGTATATTAATACTATATACCTGAAACTGCTTACCAATAAATGAGTTAACAGTAATAACAATGATTGTCCTATGAGTAGGTTCATGTACAGAGTATTGTCACATATATTACTTTATCTGATCCTTGAGACAGTCCTATGAAGTGGTTATTTTTATCCACATCTGTAGGAAAGCTGAGGCCCCAAAATCTAGGTCCAAAGATTTGTAAATCTCCAAATCTTGGCTTCCTAGGTTCAGAATAAAAGGATATATATGTCCATCTAGAACAGAGTTAATTGATGTCATGGCAGTGAACATCCACATTGCTGTACTGTACTTATAATCTAGTTGAAGATCCACAGTACTCATTTTTCTGTCTTTGGTGGCTTGTTTTAGTAACTTACTACTCTTCATGTATGGGAGAACATTAACTATAAATCACAGAGATAATAAATGTTTCAGTGGTAACTAATATGGAATTATTTAATCTGAATGATACAAGGCAAACTTATTTTTATAGCCTCTTATACTATTATGCAAAGCAACAGTTATCTTGTTGTTCAAATATGATACACAACTTGATAAAATATATCATTTTATATTATTATTGATCTGTACTTCTAGAGAATCAATCTGTAGATGTTGTGCTCTTTTATTTCTGTATAATAAATAAGAAACATATTTGTGTAGAAATCAAAGCCTAGATTGAATTAAGAGAATGTTTTCCCAGTTTTATTTTACAAGAGAAGACATAACCCTTAGGAAGGGTGTTAATAAGAGTACTTCTTTATTTGTTAACGCTAGTAAAGAGGATAGCATTGATATTTAGAGGGTAATTAATAAATTGATCAGTATACATCCTTGGCACATAGAAAAATAATTAATTTTCACCACTGACATTAAGAAGTCAATCATAGGAAATATCATTTTTGTCAGCATTTCTTTCTTAAAAAATTCAAATGATTAATCTTTACATGGGGCTAGACGCATATTTCCTACATAAAGATTTCTGAAATATTTTCAATAATTAAAAGCCATGTCTACGTGTTTAAATTACTAAGTTTAATACCCTGAAACCTATTGCAAATTTTCTTAAACGTGGCTCAACATTTTATCAAAAGAAATTTCAATTTTTTTCCTCAAACAATAGAAAACAAAGAGAAGAAGAGCAGGCTGAACTCAATGGAACCAGTGATTTGGCCGAGTTGGACCCAGAACCAATGAATCCTTTCCAGCCGATAGCATCTGTAATCACTGAGGTATGAATGGTGACAAATGTAATTTTTATATCTTAAATTATGAAGTTGGAATTTGGGAAAGGCGGTGGGGAGTTGAGAAAGGAGGCAGGGAAAATAGAAGTCATTCTCCAGAGATTATTTCTAAAAGAAAGTAAAGGTGAGAGACTGATGAAAGGTTTACTGCTTTTTTTTTTCCTCTTCAATTTACCTTTTTATCTAGTGTAAAAAGGGAAATATGACTTCAGAATTAAATGACAATGAAAATAAAGGTTGACTATGGCAATTATTATAGTTGCTATGTTGATAAATCTATTTTTGTCATTTTTGTCATGTGACAGTAATATATTTACTCTTGTTTACATGGTCTCTTTCTGTATTGATCTTATTGTCCCTTTGCAACAATCTTTATATGTTTATAATGCATTAGAGTACATAAACAATTTTTTTTTTTCCTTTTCTTTTTTCTGTTTTTTGGAGACAGGGTCTCACTCTGTTGCCCGTGCTAGAGTGGAGTGGCATCATCATAGCTCACTGCAACCTCAAACTCATGGGGTTCAGAGTGAGTCTTTTGCCTCAGCCTTCCTAGTAGCTGGAACTACAGGCATGTGCCACCACACCCGGCTAATGTTTTTATTTTTTATAGAGACGGATCTTGCTATTGCCCAAGTTCATAAATATATTTCTGTTTTCCCATGATACTTATAAATGTTTGATCCCACCCATACAGATATTAAGGAAGGTGTTCTTAAAAAATGTTTGGACTACTTTTAAAACCCAAATGATGTCATTAATCCATATGTGGACTAGTGACAAATAGATATTTTCATAAAAGTTTAAATGCTGATATTTGGTAGAAGTAGAGTAGTAACTCATCAATTCAAATATTCTTAATATTGTTGCTTTCCCTATTTGTTCATTAGACTAATAATACTAGAATATATAGAATTTGAGCCTTTATAACTTGGGTGAGGCATATTTCAAACATTTCTGGGCAAATCTTATTTTGTATTTCTGAAGAATATAATAAATAATATTCTAGACCACTTAAAACCAATGGTCCCAAATGGAATATTCTTAAGAAATTTGTTTTGATGCCATTTGACATTTCCAATCAGTAATCATATTCCTGTAATAGTTAAAACAACTACATTAAACTTGTCATAGAAACTGTATTTTCTTGCTTTTAGGAATATAATTAATACACATATAATTACTTGAACATTCCAGGGCATCTAATCATTCCCACTGACTTAGATGGTCTAATATAATTCAGGAGGCTTGAAAAATTAATGGTTTAGTCTTGTGAATTTTAACAGTTACTTGACATCATTTAACAAAACCAACAACTGGCACAACTTCTTAAGCTGTAGTTTCAGTCTCCGCTAGTTCATATTGCATGTTTATTTTGGACAGTCTTTTGTAAGCATGGTGCTTGTACCAGTTTAAGTAAAATTTTAACATAAAGAAAGAATGTTTGAGATGGCAAAAAATTCTCCTATATCTGAATACCATTTATTTTAATTTTAAATCATCAGAAACTTCACCAACATTTATGTGTAGATTTTAATTATGAAGAACTTAAGTGTGTGTGTGTGTTTGTATGTGTGTTTGTGTGTGCGTGTCTGTCTTTGTTTTCATTTTCTGCTGGTGTCCAGAGTTTGCACGGGCTCTGCTTAATGGCTCTCAGTACCATGCCTCCTCCAAGGCACTGCTTCCTAACTTCCTTCATTTCTCAGAGCCTGTTGTGGAAGCTGGTGTGTTCTCCATTCCTCTTCCCCTGTCGCTGCCTCCTTCCACACAGGTGCTCATCTGGAAAGGTGTATGATTATTTCTTCCTTGGAGCTGCTGCTGAGGAGGGAGGCAGCTCCGCAGGTAAGAAGATGATTGGATAGTTTGGTATTGCTTTATTTTGCAAAATAATTGGTAATATGAGATACTTGGTCTTAAGTTGCTTAGATATCAGAAGCTTAATTGTATTCAATCTTTCATTAATCCTATTAGGATCACCCTAAATATGTGCTTTTCTGAATATAGTGAAACCATCTTAATAGCACGAGCTATTGTTTTGTCTCCTATCAAAAATCCTATCAAAAATTATGTTTGTCAAGTTTTGTTTTAGGTTCTTTTAAAAATATTGATAGAAAGAAGGAAATCAAGTTTTGCTTTCCACTTCGAAACATTAATTTACTCTTAAGTATATAATAAATCTTGCTTTGTGAATGACTGTTTATTTTATAGTACCATGGGTATAAATCACTGAAAAGGCCCTTGTCCCAGCATTGTATTTTTCACAATATAAAGAAGTGAACAATACTGGTGTACAGCATAGTATACCATGCACAGAAAGTCCCTGAATTAGTAAGTGGCACGGGGGAAGTATAATTATTATGCTTTTAAAATACAATACTTTCAAGAAGATGGTCAGTAAAGAAATGAAAACAAATTACTGACAGTCTCCTTTTCATCATGCAAATTTTCTTTTTTCCATCAAACTTTTCCTTTGGTATGTTTGCATTGTACAGAAGCACCTACCATTCCTTTGATTTTTACCACAGATAATAAAATTGGTAAATGATTGTGAGGTATTGGTTCCAGAATAGACAGATCAGTGGAACAAATAGTAATAAACCTAACAATACATGAGCATTTAGTATAAGATAAAGGTAACATTTCACACCTGAGAGAAAAGAATATGAACAACCACTTGGAAAAAAGTAAAATCATTGAAAACTGTATATCCAATTAAGTTCTGGAAATATCCAAGACTTAAATGTATTAAAAAAGTAAAGCCTTAAAAATACTAGTAGATAATGGAGTTAAATATTTATATGTGCTTAGAGGTGGGAAAACTTTAAAAGCAGGAGAGTCAAGCCACAATCATAGAGTGAAAAAATCTTATAGTATTCAGTTTTAAAAGAGCTATTCTACAAAGTTACAAAGCAAAAATGAAAACAAGGATAACAAACCCTAGTGGAAAATAGGACACATAGGACACGTAGTTCTATGTGACTATGAGACTGGTCCTAGTGATACATAGGACAAACCAAAGAACCCTTTCAAATTACCATAAAAATAATGAGAATCTAACAGAAAAGTGGGCCTTGGGTTATCACAGGCAGTTCTTTAGATAAAAAATAAAAATGGCAATAAGGGTATTTAATAGTTCATCTTTGATAGTAACTATAAAAAAATTTAAATTAAACTAAAACAACACTAAGGTAAACATGGTTATTTATTAATTTGTCAGAGATTTAAAAGGTCATTAATGATATGCAGAGAACAATGTAGAGAAAAATCACCTTCCCAACCCTTTACCTGGGGGTATAAATTAATTTAGTTTTTCTGAAGGGAAGTTTGTGAATATATGTTACATTCCAACAGTTCTGTTGTTAATAATGTAATCTTAAAAAAACTAATAGGATGATTGTATTTCTTGTAATCGTGAAAAACTGAAAAAGTAAATTTGTTGTCCACTGATAGAGAATTGATAAAATAAGTTAGAAATAAGTTATGCTTTAACCATTCAAAGTGATAATATAATTGATGAAAATAATAGTAGCTAACGCATAGTATTTTGAGGCACTATTCTAAGCACTTTGTATATTCATTGACATGGAAAGTTTATATTCTTAAATAAAAACTTCAATTCTTTTTTGTTTTAACAACAAACAAATATAAGGCTGGGTGCATTGGCGTAGGGTGCAAGACTAGCCTGAGCAAGAGTGAGACCCCGTCCCTGCTAAAAACAGAAAAATTAGCTGAGTATCCTGGCATGCTCCTGTAGTCTGAGCTACTCAGGAGACTGAGGCAAAAGGATTACTTGAGCCCAGAAGTTTGAGGTTGCAGCGAGCTACAATGATGCAACTGCACTCTACCCAGGGTGACAGAGCAAACTCTGTCTCAAAACAAAAAAACAAAAAGAAACCAATACGTAAATATGTATATAGAGAGAGACAATTACCTTTATGTCTGTTTATAGGTGGTGTATGTCTGTATGTGTGTGGGGATAGGTAGAGAAAAACGCCTCTTAGTGATCATACACCGAATAGTGGTCATCTCTAGATTGTGAAATTACCGATAATATTTGTATTCTTTTGTTTCACTTTATATGTTTACTGAATATTTGGCAATTAACATGTTTTAATGATACATTCAACAATTTTTTAAATAGAAACCTTAGAATGTCATTGAAGTTACAGAATGTTGTTACAGAATGTTGTTACAGAATGTTGTTAGGTTATTTGATTTCTTCCTTAAAACTATCTTAGATATAAACATGATAATAAAGATAATAGGGTTTTGTTGTTGTTGTTGTTGTTGTTAGAATGAAAAAAAACTTGAAAAAGAGAAAAAGAAGCAAAACATGGAGAAAGTCAGTGATGGCTGCCACCTGAAACATAAAATGGAGCATGAGCAAATAGAGACAGAGAGCCAGATTAGTGACAATGGCCAAAAAGGCAATGAATCTGGACTAGTAGAAAATTATAAGGAGGCATTAACACAGCAGTTGGAGAATGAAGATGAGACAGACCAGCGATCATCGGAATCAGGTGATGAAGTTATTTAAAGTAATTTTCATATATATATATAAATAAATAAGACCTTATTTATACTTTATTTCATTTATCGTATTTATTTTCACAAGAGATGTACTGTTATATTTTTTGTCTCCAAATGCAGTATTTATCATGAGTTTCTCCAGGTTCTTAATTACTTATTTGCCAGTTTGCTCCTAACATATTTTTTCCATTATGACTTAAAATGTGGTCCTTTGTTACTTATAAAGATTTCAGCAGAAGATTCAATTTTAAATTTTATTTTCATAAATTTGGAATACAGCATAGCCCTCAAGAATCCTTGGAATATATTTAACATCTTTAAGGCTTTTTTTTTTTATTTGTTTGTTTTTTAAGCCTCATAATGCTAAAATCAGGATCATTTCTTTTATTGACTGGCTGTTTCTATAGGATGCAAACATAACCAGTAGAACATTTATTGAAAGTCTTATCAAATAGCCAATTTCCTCTTATTTTAATATCATACAAAATCTTCAACTCATAATTGCTTTTTTCCCCTCCTAACTGGTTATGTGATTTAGTAGAACATTCATGTCTATTGCTGTCATAGAGAGTCAGCCTGTGTTTGGAATCAGACAACCTGTGATAGAATCCTGACTCTCTCATCTACTAGATATATGTTAAGTAATATAGCATTCTTCAGTCTTAATTTGTTCATCTCTACAATGGGGAAAAACAATCTTTATTTACGGGGTTTTAGGGTTATCTATAAAATAACTCCGCAGCACTCCTAGCCGGATCTGCCACGTGGGTGATGCCCAATAATTGTTACTTCCTTGCCATTCTTAGTTAGTGATATGCCTTTATTATATATAAGAATTTTTTATAGTATCATAGGGTTTATGAAAATAAGATTTCAATCCTTGAGGTACAGATTAGCTAACATGGAGATTTTGAAAATATTAGATTTGAAAGTTATAATTTTTGACAGTTGGAAAGTTAGAGCAGTCTTAGCCATACCCATATAATTATGTCAACAGAGTTAAAAAGACTTATTACTGCGGTCTCTCAGTTTTTAAAAAGGACTCTAGCAGTGGGGTCATCATAGCTCACTGCAACCTCAAACTCCTGGGCTCAAGTGATCTTCCTGCATCAGCCTCCAAAGTAGCTTGGACTACAGGTGCATGCTACCACACCTGGCTAATTTTTCTATTTTTAGTAGAGATGGGGTTTCACTTGTGCTCAGGCTGGTCTTGAACTCCTGGCCTCAAGTGATCCTCCTGCCTTGGCCTCCCAAAGTGCTAGGATTACAGGCATGAGCCATTGCGCCCAGCCCTAAAATATTATATTTTAAAGAGCAAAATGATTTGGAAAATGATTTGAAAATATAGCACAGGGAGATCTAAGATAGTAAATCATATAACTATAAAAATAACTAATATTGTACTTTATACGTTAAAACATGCCTTCAGATGCATTAAATTATATTATTGAACATAGCATTTTGCTATTTAACAAAGCAATCCTGGAGTATATTATTCCTGTTACATAAATGAGGAAACCAGCCACTTGAAGAAGTTGAGTAACTTATTTATGATCATACATCTCATTTGTGGTAGACTGAGACCCCAGTCCAGATCATGTTCCACATCCCCATGACCCTAAGCTACTGCGCATCATGAAGTATCATGTGGTTCTGGAGCTCTCTTTCTATTCTTCCAGTTGTAAAGCTTGCTGCTTTAATTGTAAAAAGATTTCTTTGTTTCTATTGGAAGTGAAATGTCTGAAGTGACACTAATTTATTAGAAAAATAATTTGTTTCTAAATATATTTTCATTTTTTATTACTCTGTAGGCTTCACAGATATTAGATATTTTTTGTTGCAGATAATTCTTATTTTAGAAAATATATTACACATATATAAATTTAGCAATTTGTAATTGTCAGTAACTTTGATGTTCTAAATTTGGTTATATAATATGTCATCCTGGTTTACCTTGTTCAAATTTACATATTAACATAGATACCCTTAAAATGTTTATATATGCTTGAGTGAGGATCTGCAAATAATTTTATTTTGAAAGAAAACAAATTCAATTATGCTAGATCTCCTAATGTGATTTTGATCACATAAACTTGTATTGGGCATACCTTATTTAGGGATTATTTTAATGAATAGTGTGTTTAGGTTTAATTAGGGTCTTTTTTTTTTTAACATTTCAAAAGATTATTTTTGGACTATTTATACCCAGAATTATTCTACTTATCCCACTGAGAAAAATCAACAACTTTCCTCTTTTCTCAGGCCATTCTGAGTTTCATGGAAACTCCTGCAATTAGACAATTATATTTGTTTCATATGAAATTTGGGAGAAATATAAGTTGCTTTTGGAAATGTGAACTTTTTTTGTATTCTGAAAAATTTCTCTTAGAACTTAATATACAGACTTTTGGCTGTTTTTGTCATATTCATTAATCACTTATTCAATAAGCCGTCACTTAAAAAAATTTATCCTTAGTAAATGCGAGTTCATATTTGGTCATTGGTAACAATTTCCAAAGTTGAACAGAAGATGTTTTTATGTTAATAATATCAATATTCTTGTTTTATTCTTTGTTTTCTATTATAGAAGCTCACCTTTTTCCAAAGGTATAACATTTCATGTTTATATTCTTATAGATAACGGTAAAAAGAAAACTAAGAAACTAAGAATGAAAAGGAGTCACCGGGTAGAGCCAATTAATACAGATGACTCTGATCCTAAGAGTCCAACACCACCCCCACCTCCTCCTCCTAGTAAGTAAATTGATATTGATACTGAATTTACAAATGCTACTTTACACAAGGGAGAAAAAAGGAAAAAGAAATTGTGTAGTTTTTATGCAGTATATTTATTATGAATTTGTGTAAAAGAGTTCTTCACTGTAATTTGTTCTTGTCAATATTAATATCTTTTTCTTTTCTTAATGAGAAAGAAATGTTTTATAAAAGTAAAAAAAAATTAAAAACTATTAAGAAAACCTTACTCAGTCCTTCCTAGAATATGTTCAAGTTCTATCTGAAATATCAGTACCCAGATTACTAGTAGGAATATAAGTTTCATGGATGGATGGTTAATGTGAGCTCTTAAAAAATTAGACCTTTGATCCTGAAAGTTCTTGGGTTTAAACCCAAGATATATTAATATTTCTAATATATTTCCAGCATACATACCCACCTCCTAAGTTGTTAAGAGGATTAAATGGAGTAAATCATGTAAAATACTGTGACATACCTGCACAATAATTATAACTTTTCAGCACTAAGCATATTCACGTACTATAGGTGCTCAATAAATATCTGATGACCAGGTAAATATGTTTATAATGTCTTTGTAGTAGCCCTGCTTACAAGACTTTAGATGGTAACATTTTCCTTTAAGAAATTTTTAAAGTCTCATTTCTAGTATTCCGTTTATTAAGAACACATTTAGCCTCTGCTAGGGGTGAGAATGGTATCCTAAGCTTATTTATGATGGTAGTAAAGCTTCTTATATTTTTAATTAAATGTAAATGAAAACTTAAAGCAGATGTTAACAGCCTATAATTACATTTTTAAGTAAAACTGATTTAAAATGAGTTTGTGGCTATATAGTACTTAGTCATTCAGTATATTTGAGTTGACATTGAGTGTTATGTACACTTCCTGTCAAGGGAGGGATCCTCTCAACAAGACCTAAAGTGACATTGTTTAACAGTGTTTTTAAATGTTTTTCTTTTTCTTTAGTTGGCTGGGGAACCCCCAAAGTCACTAGACTTCCAAAACTTGAGCCTCTTGGTGAAACACGTCATAATGGTAATGCAAAAGGATCGGTTTTCAAATATCATGTGTACATATTACATCCACTTTTCTTTACCTCATAACTTCAACAAACTTATATTTTATTTTTGGAAACCTTTCAAATCTTTAGCCATCCTTTTTTATTATACTTCATTTTTAATTTTTTTTAATTTTTTTATTCTTAAGTGGGCTTTTACCTCTATATAATTTGATTTGATGTTTACCTTAGAATACAGGTAAGAAGAATCATAGCTTGTGTTTATGTATGATACATTTATACAAGTAATTGTGAAAAGGAAATGTTGTAAAACAATTTAAATATGAGACAATTATACTTACAGTGTCAAAAAACTGCAGTGTCCTATATATGCTCAATGTGCTCAATGATAATGCTACATATTTTTTCTCCCTCTATTCCTAAGACACACAGCTGCTAAATATTAAAATGAAATAAAGATCAACAAAATTTGTAAAATCAGAGCTGAAATCAGTAACCCAAATAAAGTTTGGCTAAACAGAAAGAAAGTTACTAAAGGCTTTGTTAAGAGAACAACTTTGAATAAAATTAACATAAGCTATAGTCCAGCTAGTTTATGGCATTAGAACTCCAGGAGGCAAAAACTAGAGAAAGGACAGTTAGAAATAGTAGACAACTGCTTTCTAAAACAGGCAGTAGTTGTGATTACAGACCATCAGTCTAAGTCGTTTCCATAAAATATTTCTAGAATGCAAAAGAATAATAATTACATAGAATTGTAGCTCAGTAAACTTGTCCACTGAGAGCATTGAATTCCGTGTTTTTTTTTTTTTTTTTTTTTGGAGACAAGATCTTGCTTTATTGCCCAGGGTGGAATACAGTTGCATAATCATAGCTCACTGTAACCTCGAAATCCTGGGCTCAAGTAATCCTCCTGCCTCAGCCTCCCAAGTAGCTAGGACTATAGGCAGGGGCAACCATGCCTAGCTAATTTTTCAATTTTTTGTAGAGACAGGGTCTTACTGTGTTGCAAAGGCTAGCTTTGAACTCCTGGCCTCAAACAATCCTTTCGCCTGCGCCACCCCACCTGTCTTTCAATTCCTTTTTTGATGGCTCTGTGTTTATGTAATTTAGAACTTGGTTTCCTAAGGAAATCACTTACTAGGAAAAAAGAAACTTAATCTTTGGAAAAGCATTACCATCTAATTTGAAATCATATCAAACTATATAAAATATTTTCATTCAAAAAGTACATAAATATAAATATGCTATTTGCTTTTGTTTTCAGAATGCTGTAGATCAGTAATAAAATATTTCTTTATAATCATTAGTGAAAATTATCTGATTTTTTTTTACATTTCTAAAGGCAGAAAAGTTTGTCCTTATTATATCAGAATTACTGAAGTGTTATTTCCAGTGGAATCACATATTTCTGGTTTACTGACTTTACATCATGATGTTTATATTAACTATAGTAGATTAGTTCCTGTTAACTCTTAGTGAATTTGTGTACATTAGAATACATTGTCAATTTAAATATTCACTGCATTAGAAAAAACTAGGTAATGTTATTGTGTCTTTATATATACTCACATATACATATATAGAAAAAATATTTTTAATATGACAGATTTTTTTCTCTTACTGACCTTGTCATTCAATAAGCAACTATTTTGTAATTAGCAGTGTCTAAAACATTGGTAATAAGATGAATAAGATACACATTCTGCCTTCATGGAGGTCCTAATGTAATACAGAAGATAATACTTCAGCTTACTATAGTATACAGGACAGTAAGTTCTATGGCGTACAATTGGAGTACTGTGCATAAGCTGCATGAGCAGTTAGGGAAGGTGGCATTAGAACTGGATCTTTGGGTGGGGCACGGTGGCTCACACCTGTAATCCTAGCACTCTGGGAGGCAACCTCAAACTCCTGGGCTCAGGCAATCTTGCCTCAGCCTCCCGAGTAGCTGGGACTACAGGCATGCGCCACCATGCCCGGCTAATTTTTTCTATGTATTTTTAGTTGTCCAGCTAATTTCTTTCTGTTTTTAGTAGAGACGGGGTCTCGGTCTTGCTCAGGCTGGTCTCAAACTCCTGAGCTAAAACGATCCGCCCGCTTCGGCCTCCCAGAGTGCTAGGATTACAGGTGTGAGCCACCGTGCCTGGGCCAAGAATATTGTTTGTTCAAAGAATAGCATGAAGTTACCTGTGTCTGGAGCTTAGGTTCATGTGCATAGAGTGGATAAGAAAGAGAAATTTTTAAATTATAGAGAGTATTGAAAGTAGATTTAAGGCTTAGTGTCAGATTGTGAAGGCTTCATATGTATGCTAAGGTGTCTAGACTTGCTATAATTTTTTAAGAGATACTATTCATTTTTAAAAGGGAAAATAGTGTTGTTAGATTTGCTGTTTAGAAAAAAAATTTTGTCACAATGTAAAGTCAGACTTGATGGTGGCTACACCTTCAGTAAGAATCCCAGTTAGGAGGTTGTGGTACTCAGAGTAAGAAGTAAGAACAAAATAACTGATGGTAGCATTCAGGGGGGAACATCACAGTTAAGAGTAAATGGACAAAGAAGTTGAAAATGGTTTGAGAAGTTTTTTTAAAAAAATTTTTTTCCTTTCTGTGTTTGTTTTTAAATTAGAACTCCTGGGAAAGAATTACAGTAAATTAGTTCAGTTTAAGACCATTATATTCTAATATTTCAGTTAATTTTAAGTATGTATCAAACTTTAGCTTCCCAGAGCAAACACTATAACTTCACAAGTTTTAAAATATTTTTATTATTTTTTCTAATAAATTCTAAGTCAAAGTATACCTAACCTGCGTTAAAAAATGTACAGTCAACTCTGCTTTCATTAATTGGAGAAGAAAGCAGGTATAATACATGTAAAATTTTAGTACAAAAAGCTTACATTAAGTAATTTTTAGGGATTGTCATGAGATTTTCATCTGAGATACTAATAGGTACCAATTACATAATTGTATCCTCTTCTTTTCCTTACTTTGTGCATATTTCTTTGCATTTATATTCAGAAGCATATTGATATAAGTTTGATGGCAAGTAGACAACACATATATGATGAACTAGAGTAAGTAATTAAAAACTGATTGCATTTGGTTTAGCTTAAAATTTTCTGAGTTGAAAAACAATTTGTTATAGTCAGATTGTGAATTTATAAGGCAGAGACTTACTTGTACTTTGATTATAGACATTTGCCTTAGTAGCAATTTGATTCTACATTTCTAATTGCTTTATTGTTTGCAAAGCTTGCTCAGTGTAACAGGTAAGACAGATGTATTTGGAGAAGAGACTTAAAAAGAGAATCTATATTCGCTTGTAAATACTCTCAATCTGTACTTTGTCAATGTTGTGTATTATGTATTACACATTGTGAGAAATGAATCAAAGATTCTGTTGGTAAAAACTACCAAGTGCACAAACTAAAGAATATTAAAATTATGAAGGAAAATAAAATTTGTGTGTAGTTTTACTGCTCTTTAATTTTCATGTTAAAAAATTTGAAACCCTTTATAAAAATGTGTGTTGGCCATTAAGTTGGTCATTTTAGCTGGCTCCTAAGATTGACTTGTATCCTCTACAATTAAGGTAGTAAGAAACCTGATTTGTATAGAATGATTTGATTTTCTGCCTAAGAAATAGAACAAAATCAACTACAGAAGTAAACTAATTTCCTGGAAGGGAAGAAGAGATTTCTTGCATGTATATTTATTTATCTTTTAAAAAAGATATTTTTAAATTGTAAAAGTAAAACCTATTAGTAAGCATTTGCATTAGTTTAATTGTGAGTTCTGTATTAAAATTCTATTAATTTTGAATTCAAGAAATTAGAGTATACTTTAAATTTATCAAAATAATTGAGTATCTCTTATCATTTTAATTATAATAACAACTGCATATATCATGTGCCTGGCACATTGCTAATCACTAGGTATTTACGTCATTTTAATTCTCCCAAATAACCTTATGAGATGGGCAACAATATCCTCATTTTGTGTGTGAGAAACCTATACCCTAAGGCCATATAGCTATTAAGTGGCAGAATCAGAATTTGAAGTTAGGTCTGTCTAGCTTTGAAACCCATACCTTTAATTCATTCTGATATAGCATTATCTTATAGCAAGATTTGTTAGGCTATCCTTGCAGCTTAGTAGTTGCTTTGAATCGATAGTTGTTTTAAAAATCATTTTCCCCTAACAGATTTTTAATATATTTATTTTAAATGATCCTGAACACCTACGCTTCTAGAATAATTTTAAGGTGACAGACCAGAAAGTAAGCACTTACTGAAGGTTTACATATGCCATTAAATTTATAAGCTAGCCGGGTGTGGTGGCTCATGCCTGTAATTCTAGCACTTTGGGAGGCCAAGGTGGGAAAATTGCTTGAGGCCTGATGTTGGAGACCAGCCTGAGCAAGAGTGAGACTGCAGCTCTACAAAAAATAGAAAAATTAGCTGGGTGTCGTGGCACACACCTGTAGTCCCAGCTACTCGAGAGGCTGAGGCAAAAGGATTCCTTGAGCCCACCAGTTTGAGGCTGCAATGAGCTATGATCACACTATTGAACCCTAGCCCAGGCAACAGAGCTTTTTTTAAAAAAAATAATAATTTATAAGCCAATTTATGATAATTAAGGAATAGAAATTTATTATGAAGGACAAAATAAGACTTTTTAAAAAATAAAGTATTCTCCAAATCACTGAACTATATTGAAGCATTATTGTAAAAGATTGCAACTTATAAGAACACAGTAATAATTAATGAATGATTCTCCTAAAATACCTAAAAGTAACAGCCACTGGATAAGAACAGGACGTTAGCAACAGGTTCCATATTTTATATTTGTTCTGTTCTAGTATGAATGTGTAACTGAAAACAAAAATAATAATAAATATATCCATTAGGTGCAGCCTTTTATTAAGTCAAGTAGAGATTAATTTCTAATTTACTTAGGAATTTACCCTAGTGATTATGTTTTGAATTTGTTAAAGTTTTCTTGGATTCTGATTTTTTTTCTATCTTTCCCACCCATAGCCTCACCTGCTAAGTTAGAATGTCTTACTTTTTTTAAAGGTGTTGGTTGGACAATAATGAACTGTGTTAAAAATCTTGATTTACCATAACTGTTTTATGCTTTTGGTTTCCTTTCTTTATGTAGATTTCTATGGGAAGCCGCTGCCTCCCCTGGCTGTGCGACAGAGACCCAACAGTGACACTCATGATGTGATCTCATAGCCAAGTCATGTGGATGAGCTCTCTTAATATCAGCAAGGTGAACTGGGACGTTCTTTTTTCTCAAAAGAAGGAAAACTCTGAACATTGTTGACTGGGGCAAGATAACGATAGTGATTTCAGTGAGGAGGTTAATAGTTAAGGATCTCACTTGATAATTACCCATGTTCTTCACAGTTAAAAAAGAAAGAAAGCAAAATGGCCAGTAGATGGGATGAGCATTTGGATGAAGTTAGAAAGATTTAGTGTTGTCTCTTTGTTGTGCACATCCCCACTCATGAGCGTATTCCTGAAGGAAAACTTCTTCAGAGAAAGAGCCAATGGACTCTTTTCTTTACTATTTGTATACTTTTCTTTACTATTTGTTTTAATAGTCTGTATTTCTGTATATTAAACATTTTTTGTAAAATACATGCACATGGAAGGGGAACTTCTGGGAATTTATAAACTAAATTTTTAACTATTTTTATATTTTTCTAAAACTTTTAAGAATTTTAATTACTATGATATTGATCGTGCACTTTTCTATAGATGCTTTGTTTAAATTGTGTCTGGAAAGTAGAGTTGATTTACTTGATAGACATGAACTATAAAAACAGTATATATTTATATGACTTCAGGTATGTTTTTTAATAACATTGTTCTTGAAGTGTATGTCCCAATTTGTCCTAATTTAAAAATAATACCTTTTTAAAATAGTAGATTCTCAGATCTTTATTCTAACATGTTATGTGATTTGAAAGCAATACCCAAGGAGAAAGTTCATTTTGTTGTTGTTGTTGTTTGTTTTCTTTGGTGATGATCTTAATAAATGAAAGAGACTTGAAATACCATCTTTACCTAAATGCTTTTTAAATTGATCAAAATATGTTCTGTGAGATATTATTAAAAGTTTTAATAAACCCATATTTTAAAGGTTAGATACCTTCAGAGATCAAGGTTCTCCTTTGTTCTGTCAGAAGCTGCAGTGACTCTTTTAGGTTATTATAATTCTTTCATGCCTTGAAATTAAAGGCAAAAAGATTAAAAAGCTACTGCAGGTCCAAAGACTTGTGTTTTACAACTGGGAAATAGCTTGACTAAAGCAATAAGAGTAAAAATATTGGTTTAGAATTACTTTTGTAAAGAAATAATTCCAAAATAGTTTCTCAATTTAGAAGGATAACACTTCTCTTGCACTTAAGAATGGCATCCATAGGATGGATTCTCTATTCACCTGGCATTTAGACAAACTTTCAGATTTATATTTGGAATAATAGATTCATAATGTTGCATTTAATTGAAAACATCTTTATATCAAGGTGAAAACTCTATAAATGGAATGATTTCTATATTGTTAAGATTGGTGCTTCTGGTAACTTGTACTGACAATAGACACAGACTGGTATCTGATAATAACATTAAGAAGTACATTTAATGCAGTTTACTATGATTATTTACTTTTAAAATTTTATTTCAGAGCATTATATTCTCATTTTTTAACTCACTGAACTTTCATTAATCAGGTCACTTATTCCTCTAGTCAGCATCGTATAATTTGCTGGAGTTTGTACATGGGACCTACCTACCACACTGAGGGAGTAAAAAGCATTCTACTTCAGCTATAAAATTCACAGCAACGTAAATTTGATAGGTGGCTGAAATGTGATGAAAAGCAACACAAGATGACAATGTGTAAATGTTGTATTGGATTTTGGATGGAAAGCTGAACAACTTTTTGGTTCCTTTTGTAATATTTACATTTATTCAATTTCTAAATAAAACTCATATTTTTGCCATCTTTTTAATATTTATCTAGTTTGAGACTCTACATGTTTTTAAAATTTGTGTTTCCTATCAGTGTTTACTGTAGTGTATTTACTGACTCCATTTAATAAAAACAAATAAAAATGATTTTGAAAATAAATATATTATAAAATGGAATTAGTGTTTTATATAGCTCTCTCAAAAAATTTAATTTGTATTTTTAAAGCATTCTAAAATACTTTAAAACATGTTCTGTAAATCCAGGTAGATTTTAACAAATACCTATTTTGCTATATGCTACATTTTTAATCATCATGAATTATGACATTTTCACACAATAAAAATAATTTATGCTAATATCTCATTTCTCTTTTCATTTGGTGCATTGAAATGATTTTGTTTGGGTCATAAAATGGATATGTTTTCATATGATTTTTGAAAAACAATTTAAATCAGTGGATTAAAATAATGTATTTTTGTTATTTTACATGAAAAACTTTTTTCTCCATCCAAGTTTTTTTTTTTTATCCAAATTTTTATATAGGAAAGAATGTTGTGATTTTAAGCACAACTAAAAATAATATTTTACTATATGATTCTAGATGATTTGATGTCTGTCTTTTATTAAAGCTCCTGGTCCACAGATGTTTTTATTTATTTAAAAGATAATCCTTTGACACATATGCCTTTATGTGTAAAATGCATATGTGTATACTATATATGCAATATTGTATGTAATTGATATCAAGTATAAAACTGTGCATGGAAACACTAGAAAGAAATGTTGCCAAATGCTAACAGTGAATTTTTTAGAGTTATTGGTTGTATATTTTCTTCAACTTTTCAAACTATTTTTGTAAAATTTGGTCAATGTTTATGATGGGGAAGCAAATTTATAATTTTGTATAAATTAAGTACCATATTTTCTGCAAGTTTAAAATTAAGTGCTCTTTTAAATGCCAAATGAGGCCCGGCGCGGTGGCTCACTCCTGTAATCTTAGCACTCTGGAAGGCCTAGGCAGGCGGATCGTTTAAGCTCAGGAGTTTGAGACCAGCCTGAGCAAGAGCGAGACCCCTGTCTCTACCAAAAAAAAATAGAAATTAATTGGACAGCTAAAAATATATAGAAAAAAAAATTAGCCGGGCGTGGTGGCGCATGCCTGTAGTCCCAGCTACTCGGGAGGCTGAGGCAGTAGGATTGCTTGAGCCCAGGAGTTTGAGGTTGCTGTGAGCTAGGCTGACGCCACGGCACTCTAGCCCGGGCAACGGAGCGAGACTCTGTCTCAAAAAAAAAAAAAAAAAAAAATTAATAAAAAAAAATTTAATAAATGCCAAATGAAAGATTAGAATTCCCTTAATATGTAAAACCTAAAACCTGTGAATAGCCGAGAGCAGCTGACCTATAGAATACACCATTGTATTTGCAGGTGATCTCTTAGTAAGTGTTCTCTTACTATGACAATATTTTCATTTGATACTTAGTTCAGTATGCCATTCTATTCATGTTACTCAGTTTCTCCCATTCCAACTAAAGAAATCAAATGCTTCCAGGTGACAAAAGCTGTTCAAAAGTGAAACTGTTTATACAAATACAGCTGTAGCTTATAAACTTTATCTTTCTTGGCTTTAATTTCTTTGTTTTTTTGTGAGGCAGAGTCTCACTCTATTGCCCAGGCTAGAGTGCCGGGGCGTCAGCCTAGCTCACAGCAACCTCAAACTCCTGGGCTCAAGCAATCCTTCTGCCTCAGCCTCCCGAGTAGCTGGGACTACAGGCATGCACCACCATGGCAGGCTAATTTTTTCTACATATTTTTAGTTGTCCAGCTAATTTCTTTTTATTTATTTTTTTTTTAGTAGAGACGGGGCCTTGCTCTTGCTCAGGCTGATCTGGAACTCCCGAGCAATTCTCCCCCCCTCGGCCTCCCAGAGTGCTAGAATTACAGGAGTGAGCCACCTCGCCTGGCCTTGGCTTTAATTTCTAAATTTTTCTTTTGGTAGAATATGCTTTGCAACTGAGATTCTACTAATACTGATTATTTAATCTATCAAGAAATATGTTCCAGCTGATACAAAAAACAAACTCAGATATTTCAAAATTTCCAACAAATATGGTATAGGTTATCAAAGTATAATAGCAGTATTCTTTCAGCTTTGTGGAAACAGCATAATAGATGGCTTTTTTTTTAAGAAAAAGTAAGAAATCAGAAATGAATTTCCTTTAATGAAGGGGATTAGCTTATAATTTAAGGGAAAATAGGAAAAAAATCATTTACCTGTTTAGGGCCTGTGTTGTAAATTCCTCCATGTGCCAATGAGGACACAGAATTTATGACTTAGGTAAGTCAATCAGTGGTTTCCAAATTTTTATAATAATACCTGCTGTCAGTAAACATTTTTAATATACATTTATATTTAAGTTATTTTATTAGTTTGCCAGGGCTGCCATAACAAAATACCACAGAATGGGTGGCTTAAACAACAGAAATATATTTTCTCACAGTTCTGGATGCTGGAAGTCTTAAGCCCAAGGTGTTGATAGATTTTGTTTCTCCTGAGGCCTCTCTCCTTGGCTTATAAAATAGCCACTGTTTTGCTGTGTCCTCACATGGCCGTTTCTCTCTACACATGTCCCTGATGTCTCTCAGTGTGTTCAATTTTCCTCTTTTTATGACTTTGTATAACTTAACTCTTTAAAGGCCTTGTCTCCAAATATAGTCACATTCTGAGGTACTGGGGGTTAAGGCTTTAACATGACTTTTGGAGGGACAGATTTCAGCCCCTAACAGTTACATACTTGTTCTGTTGTACTATGTACATTTTTAAATCTGCCCCCCTAAAAATTAATTTTAAAAGATTAGACAAAACTTAATAAAAATAGAAGTCATTATATTTACTTTCCAGTTGCAGCCGATTGTCTGCTAGAGTTTGTCCATACCACTTTGGAGCTCTAAACTTTAATAAAATGCAAGCTTCACCTGAAGCTTAAGCCCAGGATTGCTATACCTATGCTGTGTTCTCTGGATCACAGGTTCCTCCATTGTATTTTTCTGCCATATACTTTAAAGAGCTAAGGGCTCTCTTGATTTCAGATTGTTTTACTAAAAAGCCAGCCTGTACCTTTTTTACAACATAAACCTCTATATGATCATGAAGGGTTTTGAGACATTTTAATATAATTATGAAAATTCTTAAAACATAGCTAGTTTAGGAGATGGTCTGTGAAGTGTACTTATTCTGAAACACTTCTTAGATCAACCAACTTTACAATAAAATTGCTTCGGTATGTAAAAATTCATTTCGTGCCTACAGGTTAAGTCTTTATTAAGTTGTTTGGTTCTTTAACACTATCATTAAAAAAAAAAGTCATTTCTGGTATTCAGCTCAATTTCTTATTTCATGTCTGCAGTGGTTTCAAACAAGTCTACTTCTATTAATAACAGTTTCTATTCCTAAAACTCAATGTAGAGCTTTGTTTATTCTTCAGTAGCTATTTGGGTTGGGGGTAAGGGAGTAAATCCATTAACATTCTCATGATACACACATATTGATTCTAGATTAATTAAGAGGTTAAGTATAAAAGATCAACTATTAAAAAAAGGGGTAAAGAAACAAATGGCTTTCCTCTGTGGGATGAAATTTATAAGCCTAAAAGCAATGGAATCAATAACAAACTCAATTGATAATGCATAAAAGTTTAAAATATTTTCACATTTAAAGTCAAATGGTTGTAAGAAAAATTGGGAAAGTATTTAAAATGTGACATGGTTAACATCTCTAATATAAATATAAACAAAATAGCATTAAGACACCTGTAGATCAGTGGGGATAAGCAGGTAATCTACAAAAGAAATAAGTAGGAAGATTTGAAAACCTACCCAAACTAAGGGCATAATTAGAAATTATAAGGAGATTATCAAAAATGGAGATAAAATTCATGAGTGAAGATGTTTATTTAAAATCAGAAAATAGAAATATGCTAATAGTCACAAAACAATATTATAGAATTAATATGACCTCTTTCCAAGTAAAGTCTTTCCCTCACAGAAATATAAATTCTTACTACCTTCTTAAAATTCTTTTACATGTTCACATTGCAAATATACTACTACAGTATTAATTCATTAATTGCAACATTCTATAATGACCATAGAAAAATAAATTTATAAAATTTCCAAGTATAGAGGCTGATGGGTACACTAATTTTTCCACAAACATCCAACAGATAATATACATTTCATCATTTCTCTCCTTAATACCATATTTTCTTTTGTCATCAAATATAAATTCTAATAAGATGCATTTTTAGATTATTGGGAAGCTTGTTTAAATATATTAAGTTTCAAATCACATTAGTGGTAAAGACATTTTTACATGGTTATAAGTCTTTTGCTTATTGCATATACCTATACTGATACTCTGAGCATCAAGGGCCAACTCAAAACGGTGCTTATTGGATGTCAGAGACCATATTAAGCACTGAATTTTTTTTGTGTGCGTGATAAACCGCTGATTGCTGCTACAAGGGGTAGTTACTAAAGAGTAACACTAAGAGATTAAGTCAACTATTCTTATCAGAATGGGTGTAATAAACACCTTCCTAAGAACCATTAACATTGCTCATTGTAAAGTTGAATGGGAGGCTAGTGTGGACAGTCATGTTAGTCCTAAGGCGTTTGGTATCAGAACGTGATGATGATAATCGCAGAGATGATAATCGCAATGATCGTGGTAGTGAAAATAGCGGCAGCTCACATTTGGACGTTTACTGTTCGCTAGTGTCTGTGCTAAGGGCTTTACATGTGTATTTCAATTTGATCATGTAACACTCCCCATTAGGAGGAGGAGAGATTATCCCCATGAGCCAGTTCTGGCAAATCATGTGACTTATTTCACATTTAACCCTTTTATCCTTGAATACTAACTATCTGGGCCAAAGAGAGTCATCAGATTCGGTAGATTATTCAGAAACGTTTATTATTCAGAAATGTTTTTGAGAACATTTTAAACAATCATACAACATAGCCCAAAGACTTGTTCTTTTTTCAAGCCCTATATACTGAGACAGTTCAGCACCAAGTATGAAGTTCTAAGATACGGCCGGCGCCCAAGCTGCGGCCGCCCAATGCTCCAGCCACCAGCCCCAGCCCCAAAAGTCAGCTCCAAAAGCCTCGTCCACTGACTCCGCGGGCTTGGAAATACCCGCCTCCCTCAGGCATCCGGAAAAACGTCTCGTGTGTCTCTCGCGGGAGTTACGCCTCTGGCGAGATTTCCACAGCGCAAGCAAAGCAGAACCTCGCGAGACTTTGAACCCGAAAAGTGAGAACGGAAGGGGAATTTGGCGGATCCCGGAAGTCAAACTGTTCTTTCAGTTCCCTGGAGGCTTTTGGGTGCCAGTTCTTATAGATCTCTAGTTTGGAAGTTCAAAGCAGGATGCTGCTGACCCGGGTGAGGCCTGGGGCCCGGCCGGGCTCCTCTGAATGAACCAGATACTTCTCTATGAGGCCGAGGGGTGAAGGAGGGGAACGGGATGGGGGAACTTCACCTTTGGCCGCCCCTTCGCGTTATCTGGATTTCCCTGGCTTCTTTATCGAGTCCTGGAATAATGCTCAGTGCATTGACGCTTGCTCTTTAGCGTTTTCTCCCGAGGACTCTCTTCCGTGTCCGGGTTACTCATCCCCTCAGCTCAGCTTGCAGACTTCTAATACTTCCTCTAGCTCCTCGAGGGCTAAAATTTGTCTTGTGTGTCATTGCTGTGTTCTGGGAGCTTACAACATAATCTTACGTAGTAGGACCTCGATGCACTTTTCTTGAATGAATAAATGAAACAACTGCAAGGAAATTTCAAGAGTAAACTACAGTGATTTTTTTCTTAAATTAGCTTTTATATGGAATAATTTTAGGTCTACAGAAGGGTTGGGAAGAGAGTAGAGTTCCTATATACCTTTCACTAAGTTTCCCTTGATATTAACGTCTACAGCAACTTTTTAGAGTTGATTTTGTTCTTTTTGGCACAGTTTCCTTAGCACCACTAGATTCTGCCTTACATTTTGTTTCACATTAGACAATGCTCATTTGGAGAAACCCTCCTTTTTCATAAGTATGCAGCGTATCGTAATACAATTTTATTACAAGTAAGGTATTGCTCCTATTTCAAGAACTAGTAATTCTCCGAAAAAGTGTTCTTATAGTAAAAAAATAAAGACTGTGCTGATGTTGAAGTTCAACAAATTTATAATAATATCTGTATGTCAGCAACTTTTTCTTATTATCATAGCTGAAAGGAAAATCAGAGGGGAAGCTTACAAAACAGATTTGCAAAGTTGTGTTGGATCATTTTGAAAAACAATATTCCAAAGAACTTGGAGATGCCTGGAATACAGTAAGGTTAGTATAATTCATCTTTTGAAGCTTTATGATAGTACAGAGAAAGTAAAGTTTATAATATAACCTTTCAGGGGAGAGAGGCCCAGAGAATAACCAGTAAAGGAACCTAAACCCTGTTGCCCTTTCCTACTGAGGCTATAAGAAGGAAGAACTAAGAAATAGTTAAATAAATTGAATCATAAGATGATGGCAAGGGAAGAAAGATAACTTTGTAATGATAGCGAAAATTGTTATTCCCTTGCCTTGAGTAATTGCTTTCATCCTTGAAACAGGAATGCCCAGCAGTTTGACAAAATGAATTATACTATAACAGAAAAATCTTAAAACTTTTGGGATATTTGACTATTTTCTGAAATTTAGAAGATAATACAACAAATCTTTAAAACCACTGCTTTATCTTAGCTAAAGTCATACTTTATTTGCTAACCATATTTCTTCTCTATGGCTGGCTATATTTTGAACACATGCACACATATGTACACACACATAAGTTCTTTATTATAAAAACAAACATTTAATGCATGGAAGTGGGAAATTTATTTTATATATTGGATGAATTTTGCTGTTGGTCAGAATGTTACTGTGTGGGTTCTTGACACTCGGTGCCTGACACACAGTATATAATGTCTCCTGGAATACATAGAGCAAGATAGTCCCCATATCTGTTTTTTATGCAGTCCAGTTGGTGTTCATGTGGGGAGAATAAAGAGGTGTGGTTATGAGGATGTAAATTGCTAATTTGTAAGTATTACATTTAATAGAAGTAGGCCTTGTCTTATTTAACAAAGCCTGAAGTGCCAGCAAAGGCCTGTGGAGAAACCAGGTCTCGGTGACTTGTAGGGAGTTACTTTGGCGAAAGGAACCAAATGTTCTAGGTTGAGGAAAGTGGGTGCATTGCTCATGAAGTTAGGGGCAAAAGCATTTTGCTCAGAGGAAAAAAAGTTACATAGCTACAGGTAATATTTGGGACTTGGTCCAGATGATAATTTTTCAGATGGTTTTCTTATTCTCTTGGATCAACTCAATAAACATTTCTTCTTTATAAAGGACAGCTTTAAGTATTTTTTAAAATAAAGAGATTAAGTCTTGGCTAATAAAGATCATAAAGTCTGAGATGGTTCTGTTAGGTAGATAGTGAGGGTTTCTGGGTCTCCTAAGGATGAAAGTGGTTGCTATTGCCCCCATCTTGGTCCTGCCCCACCCTAATTCTCCATACCTGGGGAAGGAGGGAATACCCTACGAATCTGCCAATCAGCACTTGGTGTGCCAGCTGTAAAAGAATACAAAGAACTCTCTAGCCCACAGGCCAAGCCACATGGTACCATAAAGTCCAGAAAGTGACCTAGAACCCACATGCATAGTTGAGACTCAGGTCATGTGGCTCCCAACTGTCTAATCAAAGTGATTCTATGGTGACCTCCAAACCACAAGGGAGGTTCCTATCTGGACACTATAAAATAGGACACAGACCATAGCCAACCTCTCTCTTTGCCCTTCTTTTTGCTTTCCCCACTGTGGCATTGGGTCTGGTTGTCATCTGTGGCATATGTACCATGCTCTGTGAACCTATATGTTGCTTTTGCCCTATAATCCTATCTTTCTCTCCTTAATAAACCTCATTTTCGTGCTTTTCTAACTTTGGCGTGTCTGGTCATTCTTCGGCCAAGAGTGCGCCATGAACCCATGGTTTCAGACTAAGACCTAACAGTTCTAAGATAATTTTAGGACAACTAAGCTGTTTTAGAAACTCATAAATACTATAATGTGGAAACACAGTTTATAGTTGTGGTTTTTATTTCAAAACCATATTTTAAAATGAATAGATTCTATCACAATGAAGAAGGACTAAATAATAAAATATGTAATAAATCTATGAGACTTTCAATATGCAAAGGTACTCAAATAGAATATACAAATTACTAAAATACTTATTACATGCTTATTATGTGCCAGGTCGTAGTGACTTGCATGATCCTTAGAACAAACCTGTGAAGTTTGTTTCCTGTTTTTCACCTGATACAGCACAGAGTTTAAGTAACTTGCCTAAGTTCACTCAGCTAGTTAGTAGAACTGGAACTTGTGCCTAGGTTCTCTGACTCAAGAACTCCCACAGCTAACCCTTCTGTGTTGCCTCTCATGCCTGGGATGTGATTTAGAAAAAAAATATTTATATTTCAAGAAGTGTTTTTTCCATATACTTTATAGTAATCTGGCTAATACTCTGTAATGAGTTATTTTTCTATTTAGTGTGCTCAGATGGACATAAATTATTGATTTGACCCTAAATGAACAGTGAACCTCAAATCCATTTAATTAGCTATGCCTTTGGCTTTATCTACCTTTTTGTTGGGTTTTTATGGTAATTTAGGTTTTGCATAAACGTGCTAAATTTGCCATAGACAAAATAAAGGCTTCTCAGCTTAGAAAGCAGTCTGAGCATGGGAGATGACATGGGGAAATAAGAACAGAATTACATATTATGTTTTTTAACTGTTTATTTGCAAGACACAATATTGAACTTGTGGAGGCTATTTCAGAGAAAGTGAGTGCTTTTTTTTTTTTTCATATCTAGAAAGTAATTTAGTCAACATTTTTAGTTTCCCATAGTCGTGGAGGAGACTTAGTACTTATTTTAATTTTGTTGTTTTGGAATAACCTTTCTTGCCAAGTCATCCTCTGAGCAGCCCTTTTTTTTCTTTTTGAGACAGCGTCTCGCTTTTGTTCCCCGGGCTAGAGTGAGTGCCGTGGTGTCAGCCTAACTCACAGCAACCTCAAACTCTTGGGCTCAAGCAATTCTACTGCCTCAGCCTCCCAAGTAGCTGGGACTACAGGCATGCACCACCATGCCCGGCTAATTTTTTCTATATATATATATTTTTAGTTGTCCAGATCATTTCTTTCTATTTTTTAGTAGAGATGGGGGTCTCACTCTTGCTCAGGCTGCTCTCGAACTCCTGACCTTGAGCGATTCACCCGCCTCGACCTCCCAGAATGCTAGGATTACAGACGTGAGCCACCGCGCCTGGCCAGAGCAGCCCTTTAAAACAGGAGTTTACCCTAGTTCAGTGTTTGCTCTACTTGTTGCCTACATGCTCTCCTTTATGTAAGCCCATTCATGCGGCTTGACTTTAAGCTTCCAACGATATGCTCTCCAGGTGTGCTGTACTTCCCAAGGTACAGTTTCATATTTCTAAGTGTTTTCTAGCAAACAGTTTTCACTTAGTTGTCATACTTTGCAGACTCAAAAGCATATTATTTTTCCCTTCCAAACCTATGTTGCCTTTGCTACTTGCATATTTTATCTCAATTGAAGATATCACTATCAATATGGTTTCCTCCTTTCTCCTCTACTACCTCCACTACCTTTATAGTAAAGAACAAACCTTACTCAAAAATAGGTCTGGCATTTGCCCTCAGCTCCTAGGAGGTGATCTGTGAGCCCTTGTAATATCCTTCCTGAGAAGAGTGTTTTTGTTTACCTGGTGTCTTGGGCCACAGGTGATAATCTAACAATGTGATTTATGATGGGGGCTGTGGACCACAGATATCAGCTCAACTTCCAGAGAGACTTGAGACTAAAAGTCAGCTTGTGTGGGCAATCATGTCTATGTGACCAAGCCTCAATAAAAACTGGATACTAAGACGTTAATGAGCATCCCTGGTTAGCAGTACTCCCATACATACTGTCACACATCATTGCCCGGAAAAGTTAGCCTTGTCCATTATTCCACTAGAGAGGACAACTGGAATCTTCATGCTTTGAATTTTTGTGGACTCAGCATCATGAGTCTCTACCCATGGCTGATTTAAGTCTGTATGCTTTTACTCTAATAAACCATAACTATAACTGTAAATATAATAGCTTTCAGTGAGTTTTGTGTGTCCTCGTGAAAAACCAAACCTGAGGATGGTCTTGGGGACCTCTGAACTTGTAATTGCTGTCAGAAGTGAGAGTCATCTTGGGGACTCCCTAATTATGTACTACCACACACCACTACTCTGCCTCTACCAAATGCTGTTGCTTCTACCTGAGAAAGTTTTAATTTGGATCTCCTTTTTTTTTTATCTCTACTGCTGCTATTTAGTTAGGCCTTCATCATCTCTTATCTGGCATATTGCAACAGACTTAGTCTTTCACATTTAGTATTTATCTGTTTGCTTATTTTAGGAAACAGTTTTACGGCACTCTGTGCCAGGCAATGTTCTAATATTGTAAATAATAACAATCCTCAGTACAGCCCTCTGAGGTAGTTATTATTTCCATTTACAGATAGGAAAGCTGAGACACAAAGAGGTTAAGTAACTTGCCCAAGGATGCACAGCTCATGCTTAGAAAAGCTGTGGGAGTTTGTCTTACCCATGCTGTCATGGTGCTTCAGTGCTTCCATATTCCATTGGGTCACTCCTTGAGTACAAAACTCTTTTTCTCCCCTACAATCTGCAGTATTACCTTTGAAAGATCTTATCACAACTAGGCAGGCTCCTTCATGCCTTTGGGACTGGACATGCTTTCCCTTCTCCCTCTGTATAGTGATTAAGAGTGTAGGTTCCAATGTCACCTCTGCATCTTGTAGCATATGACCCAGGTAAGTTACTGAGCATCTGTGTCTCTTTATCCTCATCTGTAAAATGGGAAAAAATATCTCTTTTATAATCATTTAGGAAGATAAAATGAATTTATACACACACACACACACACACACACACACACACACATATATATATATATATATAAAGTCCTTGGAATATTGTTTAACATGTAGTAAGTCCTTGATATGTGTTAGTATTATTTTTGTTACTATTATTAACCACTTCTTCATCAGACCTTCTTATATGCCCTTGGCAAAATTAGTTCTGTCCTTTGTGTTTCTACTGTATTTTGTTGATACAGCTGTTGTAATTCATTCAAGGTGGTATTGTCATAATTTACTAACTTGCTTTTTCTCTTTCCTGACAAGGGAGGATCTTGAAAAACCAGTACCTTAAGACTTGGGCAAGTCTTCTACTTATTCACATTTTAGGCAGTGTTTGTGTACCAGGCATCCTACTAAGCACTGAGGATACAAAGATGGACCATTTGTATCCAGACTTCAAATATATGCATGAGGGTGGATGAATTGGAAATCTGTATGAATTTTGGAAATTTTACATTTACTGTATAGAAAGCAAAACAAATATTAAATATTTATGTCTGGCCTATCTGTAACACTTTTTTTTTTTTAATTTAATTTGAACAGTCTCCTCACTGACCCAGAGTTCACATACAGAGGGGGAGAAACATTATATAACTAGGTAATATCACCATAATCTGTGAAGGGAATAGAATGGGGTGGTTAGGGAAGAGAGAAATTAACTAGTACCTAGATTTCCTGTTTTGTCCCATATGTTGTCTTTATACACATTTTCATCCTTATTCTGTGCAATACCCATGAAGTGGTAACTTTTAGCCCCTTTTGAAGTTAGAGGTTAGAACAATTGCAGGTTATCTCACAGTTATGGAAATCGAGGCCTGTGACTTAAAAGCCCATGCCTTTTCCTCTACCGACTGTGCTGCAGTGAAGGGTCTGGAGTCACAGCTTTGGAAGTGTGTGCACAGATTCTGTAATATGAGCAAGTCCTCCATATGCCCAATATTTTTAGTTTTTTGATGTCTCCAACAGAAACAAATCTTCACTCATGACTTCCTGTCTGAGGTATTGTAGACAACAAATCTCGGCATAAATGGCCTTTCTGGGACAGACAAGGAAGAAACATTGCCAAAATAGAGTAGGAGGCCATCAGCTCATCATTAGAATCTCTGAAGAATAAAAATACAATGGCTCAAAAACATACTTTGGTGCATTTCCAAGAATTGATTTATTCATTTCTAAACCAGACTTTTAAAATGGCTGAATGAGCACCCTCTAGTGGACAATAATAGCACTAAAATAAGAATTTCTATTTTTTTTTTTTTTTTTTTTTGAGAACTTTGCTTGAATTTGTGTTTTTGAACCAGATACTCTACTAGGCCTTATAAGCTTCTACGAGGAGAAGAAACATGTTTTTGCAGAAAGTGGGCTAGGCGATAAAGGAAAAATGTTTCATTGGCAAACACTTAGGTTCACTGAAAGAAAACAGCTAATTAGTTCCTTTGTTTACAGGTATGCTTAACTCTGTATGCTAGAGCAATATATTCACATTCACCTCATAGCCACGAACAGGTGAAGAGAAATGTTTTCCCAGCAAGTGGGTAGTTCATACTGTTCAAACAAGGATTTCTATTTTTTTAAGCCATGGAAATTTAACACATTAACTGCCATGTGAGTTGTATTTAACTCATGCTAGTTTTGAGCCCAGGGCCTCATCAAGCATATGGAGCTCACATGTCTCTTCACCTTGGAAGCCATGTGGTATGCAGGCAACTCATGGGCTGTCATGCTATAACATACATGTTATGTGATGGGTGGCCCCCTGGGCAAAACCCTGCAATTGGTTCATGAAAATCTTGTTGATGGTCTTATTGTTATAATTAATACTGACAATAGAATTGCATATAACTCACAGAAAACAATAAATTTTTCATTAAATTAGAAAGAATCGTTTTTGTTTTGGAAGTTTTTATTCTATTTTCATAATAAAACACTGTGACCCCAAGGAAATTTTTTTTTTTCCTAGTGTGGCAGTCAATGTGTTAAATTGGTTCTGTAATCTAGAGGGTTATATCAATTGTGTTTAGCAATTTCTAGATGAAAGGAGCTTTTTAATCCGCATCACTAGAGATGAAGGTAGAGTAGGGAATAGAATTGTAGAAGATAATAAAGTCACAGAAAAGTTGAATGAAAATCATTCTATCAAATAATAAACGTCCACATACATTATGTAATTTTTCAAGATTTTAACTTAAAAAGATTTTAATTTTTTAATGCTTTAACTTTGTTAAAATAGCAATTAGTCCAGACATCCTTGAATCAAGCTCAGATTCTGTTAATTTACTCAGGGGCTTAAACCCCAGGCACTTAGCCAAGGAGACAGAGAAAAATAAGTTTCCCATATAAATGAGTTGGGGAAGCAGGTAAACAGGCAGAGTAACATATGCTATGATGCATCAGTATGACTTCACTGACTATTTCTCAAAGTTTAGTTACTTCCGTGTACCATCTGTCCAGGTTTAGTTAATATTTGCCTTTTAGTCTGTTTTAATTACTATTTCTCTGTTGTTTCTTAGAAATTTAGTATAAGCTAATTTTATATAATCATGAGTAAATAGATGTGCCTAACATATAGTCGATACATAGTGTATATTTAGAGAATGAATGAGTGTTGACAAGAAGACAATACGGGCTTAGCATAAACTTAGCACGTTGGAGGTAGGAACAACAATGAAGTAAGATACAGAAAGACTTTCCAAGGAAAATTCAGGCATAGGCAAGTGACAGCAAACAACGTCCAGATCCTCAACTTTCATGTATGCTCTTTCATGTATGTGTATCGACTCTGCTCCCCTCTCTACCTAAGGGAGTACTTATTCTCTATTTCCAACCTGCCTTTCTCCAGTTTTTCATGACTCTATTTAAAAAGAAAAGCACACTTTCACCATCCTAACTTCTATACTGCATGCTTTTAGGGTGTCAGAACCTCCCAGGGTTAGAGACTATTGGAACGTCAGTGTAAAGGTTTATAAAGTGAATGACGAATAACTAAAAAATTCTGTGACAAGTCAGGTGGTTTCCAAGTTTTGCTTTCTATAAAAATAAAGGAGCCCCAATTGAGTTGTCAGCTAATAATTCATTTAAAATATTTTTGATGATAGATCACTAAGTGATTTGTGAATATAACTCAGGATTCAAAGAAGTGGGAGACACTACTATAACAAAATATATTTAATTCTAATCCACTTATTTAAATAAAGGTTTTTCTCAGCTCTTACAGATACACAAAATAGGCATAAAATTGATGTTGAATCCTGGTTTTTTATAGTTAGAAGTAATATTCATCCATGGATATATGGAAACAAAAGCTCATTAAAAGATCCATTTTTTTTTTTCCTGAGACAGGGTTTTGCTCTAGTGTCTGGGCTAGAGTGTGGTGGCCTGATCATAGCTCACCACAACTTCAAACTCCTGGGCTCAAGGGATCTTCCTGCCTCAGCCTCCCGAGTAGCTGGGACTACAGGTTTGCACCACCATGGCTGGCCAATTTTTATATTTTTTGTAGAGGTGGGGGTCTCACTCAGGCTGGTCTCAAACTCCTGTCCTCAAACAGTCCTCTCGCCTTGACCTCCCAGAGTGCTAGGATTACAGGCATGAGCCACTGTGCCTAGCCAGGAGATCCATTTCTTATCAGTCTTTACTTTTTATGTTTATTTAAATATCAAATCAAATTTATAAGTTGTTTCGGTCAATTTTGTACTGATATTATTGATCACTGAATCTAGAAGTTACCATTTTAACACTTAGAGATTTAAGACTACGGGAAAAACAAATTTAGTATATACACATGTGTGTGTATGTATGTGGGTGGGGGCCAGAGAAGTATGACAGGGTAATAAAAAAAGATATCAAGCCCAAAAATAGGATAAAGCTATATGAAGTGGAATGCAAATAAAAGAAAAAAGGAACAGTAAAATTTTCATCTGTTAAAAGCCAGTTCACAAATTTTTATTTGGATAATGATTGGTATCAAAACCACTCTGATATTTAGGTTCCACAGAGTATATTTTTAAAAATAGAGTAATTTATATTTTAAAAATGTCAATTTTTATAGTATGCTGGAAATTGCTTCCTTAAACATGATGAGGATTTTGATGTTGACTTAAAATGTGTTGGATGGTCTATAGTTTCTTTCAAAATGATACCAGTGATGTACCAGTAAAATATTTGCAGGTCACTGACCTTGTGGGTCCCAGTTCTGCTGGCTACTATGTACTTGCACTTCTTCTGGCCTTGAAGACCAGTAAATGGAGCAGCTTCAGTCTAATCCTGAGTCTTTGGAGGAGTCCTGGAGTGCCTCCTGGCCACTGTCTTCTTGAGTCTTCTAATAGACACTCTCTTCTGCCTGCTGGGCTATTTGCCCATCCACCAGTGCTTTGGACCCAGTAGCCACTGCCCTTTCAGCTCAGGGTAGCAGCCCACCCAGTGCAGGCGCAGGAGGGTGGTGTGTGTGGGGAGGGGCATGGAGGTCAGTGGCCAATGTGTGCAGAGGGAGCTGTGAGACACAGCTTTGCTTTCTCAGGGCTCAGGAGCACCAGCCTGAGCAGCCTTAGCAGTGTCTTCAATGAGCTGGTCTGTTGCCACTGGTTCTATGGGCAGGGTATGGCAAGCTGTTCCCATCCTTAGAGGCAATAGGTCTGTTTCAGGGAGGTCAGGGTCACTTGTCCTGGGTGAGTTGTAGGGTGGAAATTCTCTGCCCCTCCCCCTGGTGTACTGCTAGAGTCTCACACTTTGGGAATCACTCCTGTTAGGCTTTAAAGCCAGCCTGGGCCAGGCATGGCGGCTGACACCTGTAATCCTCACACTTTGTCTGTCCATGTAATCTGCCATGTACCACACCAGACTACTAATTTCCCAAATGGACTGTTCCTCATACTCATTCACCTGTACATGTGCTATTGGCTTTGCCCAGGAACTAACTTCCTCATTTCTTCCTGTGAATAATTTTGACTCATTCTTCAAGATTTAACATTTATATAAAAATCAATAGTGTTCCTAAACTAACAATACTCTTAAACAATATGCTGAAAAGGAAATATGCAGGATTAATAACTTTTGCTAAGGGATAGGAAAGAAAACGTGAATAGCTGGAGAAACAAACATTCTAGTCAGGGTTGGAAAGGCTGAATACAATAAAGATGTTAATTCTTTCCAAGTTTAATGCTTTTATTAATAATATCCTAGTCAAGGTTACCATATCTATTTAGATGCACAAATATTTTATAAATTATTTTTACCTGAATTTTAATTCTAAAGTTCATCTGAAAGTATAAACATTCAAGAATAGCTTTGAAAATTCCAAAGAAAAAAAGAAGAATGAGTAGAGATTCACCCTGTCTGATATTAACCAATTGAAAGTGTCCTGCCTTTTGTTAGCTAAGGGGAGGGCACAAGCCACTCCAGTGTATATAATTAAAGTATGTTTCTGACCATTTCTCTATTACACATGACTCACAACACTGGGTAGATTTTCAACCAATTTCTAGGGGAAGATGAGGATGAATTGCCATAGGATTTACTACAGTGGCATTCGAAAGTTTGCCTTTGTGGTCCTCTTTAGATCAGCAGCATTAGCATCACCTGAAAACCCGTAAAAAATGCAAATTTCAGGCCCCACCTTAGACCTGCTGAATCAGAAACTCCTGGTAGAGCCCAGCAGTCTGTTTTACAGACCATTGACACACATTTAGGTTTTGGAACTTCTTTCTGAAAAAGAGGTTATTATCCTCCAAAATAGCTGAAGTGGATATGCCAGGCTCCTATGACGTCCCATCCATATAGCAAGAGACAGTGAAAGGAGAAAATAGTTGCACATACTAGCCCTAAATTGAAATTCACATGGCACACTTTCAGTCGCAGGTGTTACATTTCAATCCAGCCATTTCTCACTGAGGCAACTCCAGGTTGAGTAGCAGCTGGAATTTATTTAATTGACCATGGTTAATGAGGCTCCCAAATAACTCAGCTAGAAAGGTCAGCTAGTAAATAAATTAAATATTTCCTGCTGTATCATCTGTCAGTTGATGTGAGCTTATGATTGTCAGGAGATCTAACTGTTGGGCCGAATACAAATTTAGGAAGGTAAAGCTGCTGGGGGGAAAGCCTGCACCATCAATCCCTAAGTGGTTTTTAAATCATCCTTGGTTTTGTATCATCTGAGCCACTCGCCTCATTAACTCCATTACTGTAGAGCTCACTGTAGTTAGCTTCCCGTACCTTTTCTCTTCATCAGAGGAAAACACTCATTCCCTCTAACACCTTTTTATGATAGTACTTTTCCCTCCAATATTAATAGTCTCTGGTTTTAAATTTTGTCTCTTAGAAAAACAGTTCCTCATGCAAAGAGTGATGGACAAAAATCCATTTTGACAGATTTAGAGGTATGTAAAGTCAGGCCAGGTTTTTTGGGGGAGATATTCTGCAGGGATGGGCTAGGCTGAGCCTAGTCTGGACCATACCTCTCTGGTGCAGAATTTATGATCAAAATTAATTTTAAAAAAGCCATGGATGAACAGAATGTCAATTTTTAAAATAGAAAAAGGATCATAACAGTGTTGGATTGAGCCATACCAGAGCCTCATGGGGCAAAAGGAAAAAAGTCAGAAATACTGATCCTGTCTCTGAAAAATCACATGTAAATGAAGTGTAAAACTAAGACCACATGTACCTGATTAATCATATAAAATTGTATTGGTGTGTATAATATTAATATTCCTTTATTTTCTTTTTCTGTGCCTAGGGATATACTGACATCTCCATCATGCTGGCAATATGCTGTCCTGCTTAACCGATTCAATTATCCTTTTAAACTGGAAAAGGATTTACATTTGAAGGGCTATCACACACTCTTTCAAGCATCTTTACCCTACTATCCTAAATCAATGAAGTGTTACCTTAGCAGAACCTCCGACCGACTGCCTTCAGAAAGACACCAAATTGGAAACCTGAAAACATACTATCTTCTAAATGCCGCTTCTCTTCTCCCAGTACTGGCTCTGGAATTAAGGGATGGGGAGAAGGTTCTGGATCTCTGTGCTGCTCCTGGAGGCAAATCAATAGCTCTGCTGCAGTGTGCTTGTCCAGGTAGTGTGCTTTTCTTTCACTATTTGACAACTTTTTAATATCTATATGTGGGGAGAAACATAAGATCAAGTTTGCAAACTTAGGAAGCCTGAAAACCAAGACCCTATGGAGAAGAATGGAAATTTTAGCTGAGGAAATCAGTGTAAATAATATCTTTTTCCGGCTACTTAATCCTAGCAGGTGACTGGGGACAAATCTACAACATTTTGTGAATACAAATCTGCCAAATAATTTGAATGCTGATAAGCCAATGACAGAGGTTTTTTAAAATTTTATTGTTTACTTTTATACTTAAGAGTCTTCAATTGATATTCCTGTCATGCTTCTCTGCAACAAAAACATGTACATTTAAAATCATTTTTCGTACCATAAGGTTCTAAGGTGAAGTACATACATAATTTTATATCTTTGAGTAGTCCCATTAAAAAAATAGAAACCGGTGAAATTAATTTGAATAATGCTTTGTAACCCGATACATTCAAAATACTATTTCAACATGTAATAAAAATAAAAAATTTTAATGAGATATTTTACATCCTCGTTTTCTTACAGGCTTCAAAATTGGTTATTTTATACTTAACACACATTTCAATTTGGACTAGCCACATGCCAAGTGCTCACAGCCACAGGTGGCAAGAGGGTATAGTATTAGTGTAATAAGGTCTTTTGAAGTGACTTTATCATTATCACTATTAGTACAAAAGTGATATACATTTTTACAAATAGTTATTAAAAGTAAAAATATTCACTGTGAATTTTTTCTTAATGAGATGGATGGGACCTTTTTTTTTTTTTTAACTAATTCAGGTTTCCCTGGATTAATATTACTTATCGCTAAATGAGGTAACATTCAGCATCAATTCTGTCTGGATTTTATGTGCTGGTTTTGTTTTAGTTTTTTTTTTTTTTTGGTGCAAATGCTGTTGTTTACATAGATAGGAAGATGGAAGTGGTGGGAATTGTGTTACAGTGGTTTTACTGATTCTTTAAAGTCCTTCTAATTTATAGCCCCAAATCACATACAGATCTTCATCAAACATTATTTTAATGATCTATTAGGCAAGCAATCTTTAAGTCCACTTTTGATTTTTGTTGAAAGCAAACAATTTGAACGATGTAAATTACAAAAGGCAGTGTTATCTTATTAGACTCATTCACTTTCTCAGCCAAGACACCAATGTGTTGAACTGCCCTTATTTGATGTTCTGGAGGTTTCTACACCTTGATGCATTTTGCCATAATAAGATTCTGGATGGGTGGGAAGCTGGCTTTTCATTTGTAAAATTGGTGAAGAGCCATGTGAAAGGAGATGCCCCAGTGGAGGTGTTCTTCTTTAGGAAGTTGATGATCTGAAAATTGATTCTTTTGAAACTAGCCAAGCCTGCCTGTCTCTTAGAAAGTTGTTATATATCCCCAAGGGATGCATATCCCAATTTGAAGACTGCTAATTTATATCTTTTTTTGAGAGCATTCAGTGTTGAAATAGATTAATTTTTTTTTAATGAGAAATGTGAATCCAAGTTATGCTAGGCATTGTTACAAATATATCAGTTAACTGTATGTTTAGGAGAAAATACACTGTATGTTTTAGAATTCTGGTTTAAACTCTGCTATTAAAGTTTGTTGATCACAACAAAAGAGGTCATTTTATAAGGTTACCTTATTATTTTTATCATTTGAGCTGAAGTTTTTTGGTATTGTATGTTATAAAGGAGTATTTGTTTTTACTTCTACTCTTTTAATGTTCTTTGACAATATTCTTATATTGGCTGTTACAGAGCTTGTACTCCTTAATTCCGGGTATGAAATTTTTAGTATTATAAAAGATGGAAGAGAAATGTCAAATTTGGTTACCATTTTGAAGAGAGGACATTTTAATCCTAAATTATCCTCATTAGTAGGCTATAAATACCTTACACATTTATGGTAGCAAAGTTGATTTGATTAGGAACCCAAAGGCAAACTGATTTATTCTGGGAGTTTCAAGTGGTGAAGAATCTTCCTGTTCTTATATCAAGGGCAGTGAACTACAGGCAGTGTTCCAAGTAAAGTAGCTTTTCATCTAAGTAGGACTAATGATAATGATTTACTAAGAAGTACAGATGTCTTCATGCTGATGCTTGAAGCCCAAATTAGGTTAGCTACAGTGCTTGAATTTGGAATGCAGAAGCAATGCTAATCAAAGCTTTTATAAGCAAAACTTAAAACGATGGCTACACTAAATGTGCATTTATACACCAAATTTCTTTAGATCAGCACTGGTCTTTATCTGGGGCCAAGAGACTCACAGCTTTGAACAATTAAAAAGCTCATGCTTTAGAATAATTTAAAAAAATTAGTCTACTTTTCTTTTGGTCTAGCTGCTCTCACCTGTTAGCACAGCAATGGACTGACCATGTCTTTTGTCAACACAGCCTTTGTCATGTCCTGGTCTTGACAGAAAAGAGCAAATAATTCTATTTCTGAAGAGAAAAACATTAACATATTAACTAAGAATGACCCAGCTTGGTGGAGTGGCTTAGTCAGCTTTCTTACTGTGTCCCTCCAGGTATGAAAATCTCTTTGATGTCAGTGTTAACATTTGACACCTGGTTAGCCTTTAGTGGTTGGGAAGATTAGAAAGACATTTTTCTTTGTTGAATTGCTTTTGCCTTCTTTCCTGCTCCTTCATATCTGTAGTCCTTTTTTGCACACTCTTCAGGTACCACTTTCCTCCTTCTGTTCTCCTGCTAACTCCTTTCCATCCTTCAGGTTATACCTTAGGTTATACTTTCCTGGAAAGCCTTACCTGAACTCCTTCCATTAGGTACATCTTCTTTGTGGTAATAATAAAAATTATAACCATTTTGGAACACTTTGTTTGTACTAATGACTGTGTTAATCACACTTCGTAAATCTGTGCTTTTCACACATTTTTAGTAGTCTCTGCTTCCAACATCTTATGTTTTATTTCCATATATAATTCTTCCTGAAGTCCTAGGGCTCTGAGGAATACTGTGGCTATCACTGGTGACCATTATCTCATTTAACTCTGTAGTGCTGTGAGTTCAGTATTATTATTCCCATTTTTAAGATGAAACTGAGACATAGCGAAGTTAACTAGACTGTCTAAGGAAGGTAGCAGAATTGGGATCAGAACCCAAGTTTTACTGTTGTACTTTTATTACTGAAAGTTCAGCACTTATCCCTGAGGTCACATCGTAAGTTTGGTACTTATCCCCAAGGCTGTATCAGAAGAATGAGGACAAGTGGTTTGAGAAGAAGGAAAGAGAGATTTATTAATTTGCTGGCAAATGAGAATGGCAGACTCCTGTCTTAAAGTATCAATTTTCCTAACTATAAGCAGAAATACAGAGCTTTTAAAGGGAGGGTTTTCAGCTTCAGGCTATTGCTGTTTAACTGTAGTTGATAATTCTGATTCATCCCATCTCCTGGGAAAACAATCTCCTGACCTCCACCACAGAGTTCTGTTGAGCCATCTCTTGTGGTACAAAGAGCAAAGGACATTCCTTGCCTCTCCTGACCACTGGCCTGAGGCAGGGCTGCAGGTTTTAATTCCCAAAAAGAGTGGAGGAAGTTTTAAAGAGACAGCTTGTAAAACATTTTTTCCCTTTTTCAGGGCGTTCCCTCTATTACACTGTTGACTCTATTCCAAGGTCTCCCAGTGATAGTCACCTGTTGACTTGTCTAGTTGCTTCTGTTAGACAACTGTTAGTCTTCTTGAGCATAGAGCAGATGCTTATTTATCTTTGTGTCTGCTTCAACTAGCACTATGTCTAGGCCATAATAAGTGCTTAATAAACTATAACCTTAAAGTGGTTGTATTCTCAAGCGCATTTTAATCTAATCTCAGCTAAGTTTTAAAAAAATTATTATTGCCATTTTGTTCTTTTGCGAATTTGTAACATTGCTTCCAAGTAGTTCAAAGACTCTTACCATTAGCCTTCTCAGCATTTTAAGTATACAGGTCAATATCATTATTCCAGTTTTGACATTGAAAGGAACTTATTGTTAATGGAAAAAAACCCAAACTCTGTAAAATAATTTAAAGACATTTGTTCTGAGCCAACGTGTATGACTGTGGCCTAGGGAACCATACCCAAGAAGTCTCGAGCAAGTGGTCTTGAGGCAGTTGTGTTACAGTTTGGTTTTATACATTTTAGAGAGAAAGGAATTGTCATAAAGTTATAAATCAATACATTGGTTTGGCCAGAAAAGGTGAGACATCTTGAAGGTGGGTGGGGGATATTACAGGTTATAAGTGGGTTAAAATATTCTTTGATTTGTAATTGCTTCAAGAAATAAAGCTTTGTCTGAAGGCTTGGAATGTTTTTTTTTTTTTTTTAGCACATTATGGGGGTAC
>NW_012146078.1:1156316-1161124 GCF_000956105.1 Propithecus coquereli | reverse complement strand
TATAAGTGATCTGTTAAGCAAATTGATGACCCGCAGGTGATTTAACCTTTGTCCTGCATGCCCTTAAGTCCTGTTATTAATTTTATGTCTTATTGTCATAAAGAGTCTGATTTATCAATTTTATGATCTTTGTTTTAAAATTAATACTGGTCAATTGTTGTATCTAAACTCCAAAAGGGAGGAAGTATAATGAAGCATGTCAGACCTTCCTTCCATTCATGGCCAGGAACTCAGTTTTCAGGTTTCTTTGGGATCTTGTTGGCTAAAATGGGGTCTATTCAGTTGATGGGGTGAAGGGGGGCACTTAGGATTTTATTTTAGTTCACAGTAGAAAACAGTTATAATTATAGCTTATGGCTCAGAAGAAATAAGGCAAAAATATTTTTTTCCAAGTTAGGTATACTGAAATAAATGAATAAATGAAACTACCAGTTTCATTTCCTTTTCTTGGACCAAAGGCTGCCATGTGCAGATACTATAAAGCCTCAGTGACTTTTTTAGGAATTTGTTAAATTCACCTCCTTTCTTACTTAGATGAAAAAATATCAACTTGATTTATTTTTAACAATTTAAGCACAAAATTAATTATCTCAATGTAGTAAGTACTAGTATATATATGAAACTTGTATTGTGACACTTTATATTGCATATTTTTAAAAGTTTAACCAACCTAAGACCATTTCAAATAAAATCTACATCTAAGCAAAACATACTGGGACCTATTTAAAATGCTGAATTGAGAATCTTGACTAAAGCTGTAATTTAATGAAAAGCTGCCTTGATTTTCAGTAGTAGTGATTTAAATATTCTTTATTATAACGCCATGTTTCAAATCAAGTTATCCACATTTAGTATTCACATACTATGTGCAAGGCATTGGATGGTATAGAGTTGAGGGATATAGAAATGATAAAGACATCTGTTTCCTGTGGTGTACAGACTAGGTACCCTAACCACTACTCCCCCAAGAAAACAACTTAAAATGTAGGATATGATATTAAAGAAAACCAAAATCTTTTAAAATACATCAGCAATCTTTAAATACTTAGTGACCAAAATCTAAGAGATAGTGGGAACCTTGAAGGTAAATCGGGTACTGGAGGTGGCTTTTGACTTGAGAGCATTTGCCTAACATGAAAAACTTTCATATCGATTTTCATTGCTTTGAGAAAATGCAGGAGTAAAAAAAAAAGCCAGAGCCACGTAGAGCATCTAGTAGGAAACTCACTCACATAAAGCTGGGACTCCAAAGTGCTATACCCTTCATATAAGGTAAAGGAAGAAATTGTCCTCTCCAAGAGACTGCAAAGAAAACTGCCTGTCTTCAACCTTGGGTTTGAGGGAGAAGGAGAGAAAGTACCCTTTGAAATTTCATAACCACAGCTAAATCAATGTAGGCCATTATAATGAAGTCGTAGAACACTGAAAATAAAGGGAAGATCTTAATAGTAGCCAGAGAGAATGGACAGTTTACCTTCAAAGGAACAACAGCTAGACAGAGGGTTAACATGAGAGTAATAAGAGAAACCAGCATTCAGAGGGATGATGTTTTCAGTGTGTTTAGAAAAGATGACTGTCAATCCAAAAAGATACTCAGTAAAAATATCCCTGAAAAGCAAAAGTGAAATAGGCATTTTTTTTTTTTTTTTGACAGAGTGGAGGGAGAGAGAGAGAGAAAGAGAAATTGATTAAGAGTTTATTCTAAAGGATGTACTTTAGGAAAAAAGAAAGCCATTCAAGATGGTAGTTAGGAGCTACAAAAAAATGAAGAGGAAAGAAGGTGGGAAATATGTGGGGAGAATCTAACCATCCTTGGCTGTAGAAGACAATAATGTTTTGTGGGGTTAAAAAATGTAAGCCCAAATAAAACCCAAATATGCAATAAAAGTAGCATCTAAGTTAGAAGAAAGTGTTGTGAGATTCTTGTATCTTTTAAAAAAGATAGTGAAATAGACTTAATTTATGTTTTTTAAATGTATGCATGTTAAAATCTTTCAGGTTACCACTAAAAGAATAGAAATAGAATATAAAATATTTAAACCAAAAAAAGAAAAATGGAATGAAAGATAAGTAAAACATGATTCTTTCCTTTAAGGCTCATATTACTTGGTAGGCAGTGGTGGACACAAGATGTGACTTTGGGGGCTATCTTAGACCCAGTTTATACATCACTGCAGATGTGTTTGGCTTCATCTTTACTCCTACCCCTCACCTCGAGGCTGAAACCCCTTGAATTGATTCGAGAGACTGCAGAAACCCTAGCAAAGGCTCAAGCCATTCATGCAGTTGTCTGCTGCTGATGCTACCACTGCCACGAATTGAGGAGCCTCTGGACGGGTGCCAGTTGACAAGCAGAGATCACCACACCTGTGTGCTTGTGGTACCTGACCTTGGGTGCTGTTTTGCTTTTTTAGCAGTTGCTTGGAGGGGCTAGTACAGAAACCCGAAGTAGGCGTGAGTTATCAACTCTTGGAATGGACTTTAACCAAGGAGAGAAAGGAGACAAGAAGCAGCCAGCAGATTGTTTGTTCGTCCTCCCTACTCTAATCTCCCCCACACTTTCTTCCCAAGGCTCTCTGATTTCAGACTGTAGAGATATCCTGAGAGACTGACCAAAGCTGTAACCAGCTTGATTGCAAATCTTCTTCTATCTGTATACCCATCTTCCATGATTTACTTCCTTTTTTCTCTCACTTTTTCTTCCCTAGAATTGCACCCCTTCCATAACATCAACTTTTGTCTTACAATGTTTTCTAGTGATTTCAGGCTATCACAGGGGCTTTTAGACACCTACTTAAGCTCCATTAGTGAATCTTCTAAAAGCCAACCAAAATAAACATGCAAAAGTGTGTAGTCTCTCTGCAAATGTGCTGTAAGATGATTTTCTTCTCCTCTCCCCTTTCTAACAAAACTGATTCTACCTCCTGAGCTCCTCTCATATAGAAATCTGGAGCCCTGGTAGTAGAAAACGTAAGCCATGAACATAAACACCTATCAAAATAAAATATGGTTAATACTACAAGAGAGGTACAAAGTATGTTTGGAGAATGGAATAGTCAATCAAGTTTGGTGGAGCACAGAGTACATAGGTGAAATAGTGGAAAATTAAAATTGAAAAATCGTCTTGTACTCTATTGTGGACCTTGAATTAAAGACTAGATGTTTGAATTTTATTCAGTGGATTATGGGAAGTCATTAAAAGTTGTTTTTTTGTTTTTTTGTTTTTTTTAAGACATTGGGTCTCTCTGTATCACCCAGGTTGGTCTCAATGTCCTGGCCTCAAGCAATTCCCCCTGCCCCTTTGCCTTCCAAGTAGCTGGGACTACAGGTGTGCCTGTACACCATGCCTGGCAAATTAAAAAAAAAAAAAATTATTTTTAGAGACAGGGTCTTGCTATATTGCCCAGGCTGGAGTGACAGAAAAAATCCACAACTCAACATATAAACACCTTTATGTATTTGAGCAGAAGCTTTACAAAAAAATTTTCCCTTGTACTTTAGAATTTGATTTTCAGTTAGTTCTCTAGCATTATTTTCTTGATAACCTGACAGAGAGTACCACGATGTTTCTAGACACATTGCTTATGATAAAAATGCCCCTGATTGGTAAACTGCATGTGCACTGGGAGAAAGAATAAATAAACCCTAGAGATCTAAGAGAGATGGCATGCTTTGAGTTTCCCTGAGTGCAGTGATTCTTAGAACTGCGCATGTCCCCGTGAGGACCCCGAAGCTGTACCTACGGAGCTGTTAGAAATTTTGGTTCCTGTTGTCCATGAGGCTTTTATGACAGGACAGATCCTGCCCCTGCCTCAATGGGAGTCTTATTTTGCACTTGAATTACTACCTGTGTGAATGTGAGAAGGAAGAATGGCTCACCCTGCCCTCTCAGAAAGCTGTGGTTCCTATCCTGTGTAGGGCGATGACAAATGTGGCCTGTGTAAGTCTAAATGTTTAGTTGAATCAGACCTGAAAATGGTCAAGAAGACCACCTTAAATAAAACCAAAAAACCTAGAAATTATAAAAGGGTGATTTGATTGATTATAAAAAATTGCGAAACTTATACAAAAGATACAAAGAAATTCAGAAGGTAATTTAGAAAACATTTGCAAATCAGATGACAGATAAAGGTTTAATATTTATAATATGAAACTATCTTACTGGTTAATAAGAAAAATATGAATGGTACACTCAGGAAAAATAGGCACAGGATAAAAATAGGCAGCTGACAGAGAAGCAAAACCAATGGCCAGCAGTAAACTGAAAAGATGTTCAACAGTGTTAGTGATCAAGGAAATGCAACTTAATATACAACGACATCATAGCCCATATCATACTAACAATAACACTTCTCATGGAGGGTTGGTGGAATGAAATGGTAGCATTTACTAAAACTAAAAATTCCTCAAACCTATCCATTGCTGTGGTACTGTCCCATACCAATAAAAGCATACCATGTAAGGACAGCTGTATAAAGGTGTTTACGGAGTGTTGTCATTAGTGACAACAGAATAGTGTGAACGCACAAAAGTAGGGGAATGGTTGAATAAAGGATGGTACATCTGTTCCTTGTACTATTTAGCAACCTTTAAAAATTATTTTTGTCTCTGCCAATTGACTTGGGGCTACTTCCTTTGAGGTATTGAAGTATATGGAGAATAAGGAGACAGAGAAGTGTGTATAATATAACCCTGTATGTTGATGTACATATGTCAGGTTAATAACATGGGTTACTTTTGATGGGGCAGTTGGTGGAGGGGGTAGATGAAGAATACAGAGAAAACTGATACTACCAAAAATATTATAT
>NW_012146078.1:1153011-1155546 GCF_000956105.1 Propithecus coquereli | reverse complement strand
ATACACTGTATTGTTCTTTGCTCTTAAGAGTTAGTGCTGTAGGGTGAGAACTGTGTCTGAGGCGTTGATTAGATAGCATATCTTTACAGATTCATGATCCTTGTAGGCTTCACCTCCAAAATTAAACTTGATCGAGCAAATGCTGAGAGCTTCTGAGAAGCCGTGTAGGCATGACTATTGTAAATATTTTATGCAGTGTGTGTGTGTGTGTGTGTGTGTATAAATATATATATTTCTGTTTTTAAAGCAGAAGATAATTATAATGTTTACCTCTGAGGCCTATTTCTGCATAATTATGAATTGATTGATGTCTTTCTGAAATTTATTTTCTGAAAAGTAGAAATTTAATATCTCTATTGCCTTCATCTGAAACTTTTTAATTCTTTATATTTAGGTTATCTTCATTGTAATGAATACGATAGTCTGAGATTGAGGTGGCTGAGGCAGACATTAGAATCTTTCATCCCACAGCCTTTGATAAATGCAATTAAAGTGTCTGAATTGGATGGCAGAGAAATGGGAGATGCCCAGCCTGAAACATTTGACAAGGTACTTCCACTGAATTGTGACAAACCGACGGACTCCCAATAATACCACTAATTCTGTTGCCGTGTTATTAGTTTCCATCTGCTCCCAGACATAGCCTGATACAGTTTCTCAGTACTCTGGGAAATTTTGATAAAGTGAACATGGAAGCAGTTTTCATTTGATGGTCAGCATGGTACAAAGGAAGTGGTAACATCGGTATTGGGGATTATATAATGTTTTATATTTCTGGGTACTCAGGTAAAGATCAGGTGTTATTTGGGTCAGTACACAAACATGTGCACTGTGTTGCTTTAATTCAGTAACATTTTATATGAGAAGAAAAAGAGGTCATTTTAGTCAACTGAAATTGAAATACTAGTTCTTAAAATAAATGCTGAGAATTCAGAAATACAGTAATGGCAGTTTTACAAAGAGTAACTTTTGTAAAAGTTTTTGCTGCAGTCGTCAAGAATATGAAATATCATTAATAGACATAAGTAGACTTTAATTCTCCTATCCCCCCTCCAAAAAAGAAAAAAAAAAACTAAACCAGAAAATAAATAGGAAAATTTTCTGAAAAGTGTTACTGAGGAAAAATGTAATAAAGACTGTACCACTAGACTGCTGAACAGATATTTAAAGAAAAAAAAGTACTGTGGTATATTTTCAGTTTCAAAAGAAATGTTTTTATTTATTTGCTATTTGTCACGTTTTACATGGCTTCTCTATCTCTTTGTGCCTAAGAATATACTGTCACTGTATATTTGCATCATTTGTCCTTTTTTCTCGCTAGGTGTTAGTGGATGCTCCATGTTCAAATGATCGAAGTTGGTTGTTCTCTTCTGACTCTCAGAAGGCAGCCTGTAGGATAAGTCAAAGGAGGAATTTGCCTGTTCTACAGATAGAACTCTTAAGGTGAGGACTGTTAATACAAAAAGGAATTTGAGTTTCTAATGTAATTTAAATAGGGTGACAAAACATATCAGGCCCCCAAATGGGGGGCTTCCTGTGAAGGTATCAGCAAATATTCCTCCAGAGGCTACACTTCTAATTCCAGCCTTTTCAGCTCTCATGCTATAATGCCCACCCCACTCCCCGCAATGAAATGTAGTATTGCTGTGCATTGTCTTTTAAAAGGCATAAACAATTTTACTGTGGTTCAAAGTTGTTTGCTTGCTGGGACCATCCCAAGCCTAGGGTTCATCACATTATTCTTTCTTTTGCCAGAATCTGAGTAGCCCCCATGTAAGAGCAGTTTGGGATCATGATGCATTTTTTATAATGTTCTGGATGAATCATCCCCTAGGAAGTTATAGCTAGTTGTTAGCACTTTATCTTCACTCCAAGAATTTTCCAAGAGAGATACTTGGTTTCCTTCAGAACAGAGGCATTTGGGGAAATTCTTGTTTTGGTTCCAAAAAAGATTTCAGTTTATACCCTACTCCTAAGTAATTCCCATTTTTTTAATGCTGAAAAAAATTCTTCAGAATATTTAAAATATAGTTAAATGGTGCCTTATCACTTATTACCTCTTACATGTAGAATGACAGTGAATGATGGTATGCATTTCTGACAACATGCTTTACTTCCAACTTCTGACTGATACACAACAATGAACATATGCCATTACCTAAACATTACAATCAATACTAATACATAGTCTTGTTCTCGTACCAGATCATGTATCGGCTCATTGTAGTGATTCTTGTAGTAGCCAACATTTCTCATTTGGCAATTAGACCACTTGTTTGTATGCTTCTGCTGTCAGCCTTTCATATAACCCTAAGATATTTTGAAAACTCTGTACCACCTTTTCCTTTTACCTCTTGGGTTATTAGCTTTGAGATGTTGCCTAGCTACTTCTCTAAATCATATTTCTCATCTAAACTTTATTGATTTGTCTTCTTAATGAATTATTCCTGCTACTCTGGGCCTTGCCATTGTTATCCCTTGTACCTTATACAGTTACTAAATTTTGTGATGGCTCATTAGCATTGTGACTTCCAA
>NW_012146078.1:1148941-1152202 GCF_000956105.1 Propithecus coquereli | reverse complement strand
ATAGAAAAATAAATTAAAAAATAACTGCTACTATTATGTCTATATTGTTCTGTAACTTGCTCTTTTTTGTACTTAATATTTCTTAGTCTTTCCCATGTAAATCTACTTTGATCTCTTTAAGTTCTGTGAAATGGTCAAGAAAATCAGTCTATTATGGTCTATTTAATTCTCTATTTTTGGATATTTACATTCTTCGTTTCTTTTTTTTTTACTTTTGTGAACTGTCCTTTAATTTGTCTCATTGGATAGGTGCACTCACATTTTTCATGGTTAAATATTGAGACGTGGAATTCAGGATCAAACACTTTAATAGTTGTGTTGAACTGTTCTCCAAAAAGACTATACCAGTTTATACTCTCTGCTGCACTTGGCTTTGTTGACTGCTTTCTCCCACTTAAAATATTCTCTTCCCTTGACATTTGCGATCATATGCTTTCCTGGTTTCCTCCTTCCTTCTTTTGTTACTTGTTCTTCATATTTTTCTTTATTTGTCCTCAATCAGCTCATCCCACAAATTTTGGGTTTCCTTAGGCTACTGATATTGATACTTTTCTCTATCTGATGGCTTCAAATGATATAAAATGCAATCTCCCCAATATGTGTCTAAGCTCAGACCTTTGTCCTTAGCCTCAGACCTATGTATTCAATTACCTATCAGAGATCCCCAGACACATAAAACCCAACTAGTCAAGAGAAGACTCATAATTTCTAATGCTCTTCTAGTTCCCCCCCAAACATCAAAACAAAAATTCAAAACAGAAACCCCACCTGGCCTCTTATCTCTTTTTTATCCTAATAGATACCACACCACCATGCATTTGCCTAACTCAGAAATCCATCTCCAACTTCCCTCTTTCTCTTCTATTCAATTAATCACTAAGACGTCTCAGTTGTACTCGTTACGTATCTCTCAAGTCCATCCAATGCTCTCCTTCCTGAATAGCCTAGCCTAAGCCACCAGCATCTGTCACCTAAATGAGTTCAACTGGCTTCTAACTGTCCTCCAGTGTTGAGCTTCACTACTCCACTCTCCACAGTGAAGTCAAAGTGGTACATCTGAAATGTAAATCCCATCATGTGGTTATCCCTCTGAAATCCTGCAGTGGTTCCCTATTACAGGCAAGATTTCATTCACTTAGTATAATAGTCAAGTCCTCTGTCAGTCTGGCTCCTACTTACTTTCTAGCCTCAGGAGTCTTACAGCACTGTGTTCCGACTGAGCAGTTTCTCAAACACTCCATACAGTGTCTCATTTCTGAGGCCAGTGCATTTCTTCCTTCTGCTTGAGATTTCTTCTTCTAATTTACCCTCCCCTTTCTCCTGGCTAACTCTACTAGTTCTTTAGGAATCATCTCTGACATCTCTTTATTGAAGCCTTACCTGACTTCTTAGGCCTGGAATGGATAGTCCTCTCATGTCCTTACCTTCTTTTAAAAATATATTTATTGTCTGTTCCTCTGCTAAACATTTGCCTAATACTTGTCTCTCTCTTCAACAAGACTTTAAGCCCCATGGGAGCAGGGATTGTTTTATTGTTTTTATTCCCACTATATAATTTGATGCTTGGCATGTAGAAGGGGCTCAGTAAATAATTGTTTAAAAACAGGAAATTACAAGGGTTGAGTATTTATAATTTACAGCTGTAATTAAATTGATAGCAAAGTCAATCTGACAAAAATAATGATGTAATCATTATTGTGCTGCCTGGTAATTAGGCATAAATGTAAAGCAATCTACATAATTTATTTTGATTAGTATTGCTTTTACATAGCCAAAGCATAGTTTTACTTTTAGTTTAATTTTTTTTCTTCGTGTAATAAATTTTCCTTAGCATTATACAGCATTTCAGTCATCATTGTGAAGATCACGCATATATATAAACCTCATGCAGGTATCTTCTTGTGCCCTAAAAACTAAGGTTCTTCCTTAGTGACCACTCCTCTCTTTCATCATCTTACCACCCAAAAGGAATGCCTTTAGTACCACATTGCTTTAGTAGCAAATTGACAGGGTGCAAAACTGAAATCTCAATCACAATGAATGTTGTTTTTCATGTAATCATATGTGACTGGGAAAGGACATCACACCAGCCGTCTCCTATTCTTTTCCTTCAGCAGCTGCTCTACATTCCCTGCCTCTGCTGCCTGGTCTATTTGAGAGGTTTTGGAGTGACTTGAGGCAGCTGAAAGTCTGAGTCCCTAGGCTATGCCATTGTGTTGATAAAGGGGAGAAAGCAGGGTACCCAAGCTATAGGCACAGAAAATGGTCTGATTCCTGACATCTACAAGTCTTAGGGTTAAAAAGATAAGGGAAAAAAATGATAATACCAGACATAACCTCTTTTTTAATCTCCTGCCCTTGACTTCAAAAAATGAAAAAAAAGATAAAACACTATAGCAGTTTTATCATCATGGATAGCTCTGTTATATCACTATATCTTACAAACAAGTTTCTCTTGCTCATCTTCCAATCCTCCTCACCTAATGATTGCCATACCTTCCTTTTTAAAAGGGCAGTCGTTTTATTCCACAATAAGAGATAAAAGGTTTTAAATGCAAACATGCAAGAGAGTAAATACATTGATGTATGTGAATTTTAGTCACACTGTAAAGGATTGATAGTAGATCCTTATTGGATTTGCAAAGAGCAATTAGAATGCAAGCAAGCAAATACTACTTGGCCTGATATTGTGGACAGAAGATGGCATTCAGAGGGATAAAAGGAGTAGAAAGAGCAGTCAAGAGATAAATAAGGGACGCTTTTTGATTATACTCTTTTGTGAAAGACTAGACTTGTATCTGCATTTGTCTGTTGACAGATATGCTCAAAGGTAATTTATACACAATGGAATAATGTACAGCCTTTAAAAAGAAGAAAATTCTGTCATACACAGCAACATAGATGGAACTAGAGGACATTATACCAAGTGAAATAAGCCAGGCACAGAAAGATAAATATTGTGTGATCTCACATGTGGAATCTAAGAGTCCATTTCATAGAAACACAGAGCAGAAAGGTGTTTATTAGAGGCTGAGGGAAGGAGGAAGGATGGGGAAAGGTAAGAAATTGATCAACAAATACAAAGTCTCAGACTGGAGGAAAAGTGTTAGTGATCTATTGCACTGCATCATGACCACAGTTAATAATAATGTGTATTTCAAAATTGCTGAAAGAATAGATTTTTAATATTCTCGTGTAAGTTGGTGAGGCAATAGATATGTTAATTAACTTGACTGAATCTTTCTATGATACATACATAGA
>NW_012146078.1:1148315-1148891 GCF_000956105.1 Propithecus coquereli | reverse complement strand
TATACACACACACATACATACATATCTAATATATATTGTATATATATTTAAAATATATATATTTAAATAAAGGAAAAACAAAACAGCTGTTTCACTAGGAAGAGAATCAATCATTTCCTGAATGTCCTCTATATTGAGAAGCAGCATGCAGTACTGCTTAAGGAGTAGGTATAGCTTTGGAACTAAGCTGGATTACCTGCTATGTGAAACTGGGCAAGGTCCCTAACCTCTCTTGGCCTCAATTTTCCTCATCAGTAACACAGAAATAATAACAGTATCTAACTCATAGCTTTGTGAAGATTAAATATATTACTACATGTAAAGTGCTTAGAGCAATGCCTAGCACATAATGAGAACTCAAGAATTGTTAGTAATTATTATAAACATTTGTTATTAATGTTTTTGCAGTACTATGCTTGGTATGTTACTAAAGTTATCACATTTAATCTTAACAACCAATCTATGAAGTAGCTAGGTACAATTCCCATTTTATAAATAAGGAAACTGAGACTCTTGAAGAGCTAAATAACTTCTCTGAAGTCCTTAACCCCATAACATCAACTTTTGTCTTACAAT
>NW_012146078.1:1135578-1137601 GCF_000956105.1 Propithecus coquereli | reverse complement strand
TAGAATTATATATAATCATGGAAGTAGTAATCTAACTCGCTTTTGTTTTTAGCATGAAAAGTTTATTGGAAGATACAGTGATGACAGGAGAAAGATCTCCAAAGCATATGGGTTCATTGTATACTTAATAAGGACTCTTTGATTTATCTATATAGGTATGAAAGAATTAGAATCTTCTATTGAATTTATAAAACATGAAGATATAAATTATATAAAATTCTCTCACACATCTATCTCCAAAACTATAATATTTTCAGGATATTAGAATGAGGGGCAAAAATATAAGGAATAATTGAACATAAGTCAGTTCTATTAATGGAATACCATTTAAAAGTAAAACCTAGGCTGGGCATAGTGGCTCACGCCTGTAATCCTAGGACTCTGGGAGGCCGAGGCAGGAGGATTACTTGAGCTCAGGAGTTCAAGACCAGCCTGAGCAAGAGCGAGACCCCGTCTCTATTAAAAATAGAAAAATTAGCCAGACGTTGTGGCATATACCTGTAATCCCAGCTACTTGGGAGGCTGAGGCAGGAAGATTGCTTGAGCCCAGGAGTTTGAGGTTCCAGTGAGCTGTGATGATGTCACTGCACTCTCCCAAGGGCAACAGAGTGAGACTCTTGTCTCCAAAAAAATAAAAATGTATACCTTTATTATCATTTCTCAAAATAATTTTCGAGTCAGTCATATCTGTTACATATTTTGTATGTATGTATTATACTGCATAACCACTTGTATTTAAATATATTAAGAAAAGATAGAGTGGGAAAATATACTGATAATGATATATATGTAGTCTTTTTAGAAACTGGCTATGATATTTGTGCAAGAGAAGCTTACATGATTTTCAGGTGGAAAAATGCTAACTGAAGACTATGATTTATAACAAAAACGTAGGTATCTTATTGCAGTAATGTATCATGTCATCCATTTGCTAGGAGAAAATCAATCACATTTAAAATACTGACCCCTTCTGATTTTCTTTTCTCACTGCTTGACAAATAAAATCCAATTTATGAACTCATTGAAAAAGGAAGCTTAGATTATTTGGTAACGTTTTGAAAATTTGTATAAATCATCCAGATAACAATCCTTAAAAAGTGGTAGTCTGACAGCAAGAATTGTGTTTTAAAAGAAACGTTTTTTTAAAAATCACTAACATTTATTCTCTGATGCTCTGGAGTTAAGATAAGGAATACCTAGTGACGGTGTAGCATGGGCCTTCATCATTCAACACAGTGACCAAAAAGTACATGTGTTTATATTGGAAAAATAGTCTTTGAATATATGGGTCTATCTGAATGGAGTGATTCCATCAGTATTTCAGTAATGTCTATATTTTCTTTTTAATGTTCAAATAATTCTACCTACTCTTGGTTGTTGAAGGCGAAAAAAATGAAAATAAAATTATTTCAAATAATTTAGGTCATTTTGCATGCTATCATCATATGCTTAGTCATGTGTTTGGAATCCAGAAAACAAAAGCAAACTACTATTACTACTACTACTACTACTACTACTACTACTACAGCAACTACTAGTAATAATTCTCTTTCTCTTCCTGTTCCTTCTTTTCTTTGTTCTTCATCTTTTTCATTTTTCTTTAAGTTAGGTGGCAGGTCTCAGAGGTTATAAGATTAAAAAAATCTGTAATTTGGGGAAATACACATTTCTTTTTAACTAGAATTTACTGATCAAAATATTACATATGAAATTATAAAAGACTGAGAAGACATCCAAAGCTATAATTTTTAACTATCGTATTTTCATTAATAAAAATGTCTCAAGTACAGATTGACAGTATAAATACAATCTTGAAAATAAGATTTTATCAGCATTTATTAATTTATTTAACATTTATTGTCTACTTTGTATTGGTTTTGGGAACTTTGCTAAGCACTGTAGATACTAAAATATGTAGAAAATGATTCTTTTTTTTTTTTTTTTTTGAGACAGAGTCTCACTGTGTTGCCTGGGCTAGAGTGCTGTGGCGTCAGCCTAGCTCAGAGCAACCTCGAATTCCTGG
>NW_012146078.1:1105148-1134733 GCF_000956105.1 Propithecus coquereli | reverse complement strand
CAAAGAAATATAAAGAAGAAAAGAAGGCACCTGTTGAAAGAAAACTGTTATAATACTATATATTATTATACTATATATCATTATACTGTGTTATGTGTATTACACTATATCTTATGCTGTTACCTTTGGCAGCATATAGTATTTGCAATAATAAGAATCATAAAAAATTCATAGTCATATACAAATTGATATCTTTTCCACCTAACTTATCATGAACATTTTAATTATTCAATAGTCTCTGATGACATGCTTTGAAATGGCTACATCATATGAAATTATTCATTTGTTCACTCATTTATTCAGGTAGTTAGGAGTATCTAAAACTCCTCTTTCCTGACATAATCTGATTAATGCAAGAAGTAGTTACAAAAATATATCCTAATAGAGATAAAAATATCAACTTTTTTATATTCCAGACAAGAGCTTGATAATTCTTTGGGGAAGGAATTAATAGCAGCTGGCTTGTGAACCGTTTCTCTTTTGATATCCAGAGGGACACTCCTACAAAAAGAAAGAAGGCAGGCGACCCAGTTAAATCTTTACATAAACATGTTTGATAACTGACCTCCTTGGTAAATAGACTAATGAGTTTTGCCAAGAGGATAGTTCTTACTTACGGAATGCTTTGAGCAGAATGTTCGTGATTCAGATTGCCTACAGTAAACACAACCTAGAATCTATAGATTTATGAAGCATGGCTTCCTGGAGAATCTCATCTGTCAGCTCCCTGAGGTATATTGTGGCATAACCTAAATGCTCCCTATTGTGTGAAATTATCCGTGAATTTGGCTTAAAGAATTTATCTGTTATTCTGAGCTAGAAAGCACGTATTCAATGTTGGAAGCAAGACCTGGGATGCTACATTGGATGTCCCAAATCTTCCCCTGCTTCTTTTGTGCCTCTTAATTGCTTGTATACTTGAAATTATTAGTAAAGCTTGATAGTGGGTAAGATCTCTGGTTCGTATGAATATGATTTGACAATCCAATCCTTTGTGTTAGCATACCCCTGGACCCCAACCAGTTTCTGTGATGAAACTGCATTGAGGGCATGATTTGGACTCGAGTCTCAGTTGCAAGCCTCTTATTCCAGTTCCACATCTGCATCTTGGGACTCAATCAACTCATCTAGCCAGCTGTTAGACAGAAAGTAAGTCCTGCCCCTTATATGCTTGTGCATGGAAGCATGATTTAAAGGATGAAGGGACAGGACCTATCCCAGAGTCCAAGAGCTCAGGTGGGTTCAAGAGAACAAGAGAAGATGTGATATACATGAATAGTGACTTTTTCCATTTTGGTTTTATTCACTAGTAATAATAATAATAATGGATGCCTTTTGTTTACTATATTAGCTGCTTCTCATCTCCTTGTTTGCAGAAGCTCAAGAAAGTAGGTGGAGAGGGTCTTGAATTATTCACTCCAACAAGATGCCCATCTTCTGCCTTCTGACAGGGGAATCTCCTCCTTTATAGAAATGTGAGGCGAGGTTTATGAAGGTTGTCCCCTAACTATTTGTCCTTTCAATAAGTAATTATGTACTTCTATGTACTAGGCACCAGTAATGAACAAGGCAGATTCAAACGTTATTTGACTTAGCTACTATTATTGTAATTAACCGTCCACCATCTCTGAGTTTGGAATCTTGTGTCTTCTACCAACACCCATGAACTTGGCAGACTAATGTTTAACTTCCAAGCAGGGTAAAATATCAGACACTTCTATAATTTCTGACATTTTGGTGCAGATATCTTCTTTCATGACTTGGTGGCTTGCTCTTTTACTCGCTTTGATTTTCTTGTGTGTTTTTGTTTTTTGTGGGTTTTTTGTTTTTGACAGAGGTTATTACTTTTTATGTAATTCATTATATCTATGTTTTCCTTTGTGATTCATGCTTTTTGGTGTGTCCCATTTAAGAAATCTTTACGTATCCCAGATAGTCTCATGTGTTATTTTCTGGAAGCTTTATTTTTTAACTTCCACAATTATTAGGTCTATAATCCACCTGCAGGTGATTTTTGCTTAATAGTGAAAGATAGAATCTTCTTTTCTCTCCTCCCCTCCCCTCTTCTTTACTTGTCTCCCTTACCCTTTTGTTGTTGTTTTTAATCAGTCTTGCCTAAGGTTTGTCAAATTTTTACACCTTTTCAAGATCCAGCATGTACCTTTGTTGATCTTTTTTTATTATATGTTTGTTTTCTGTTCTCGAACATATGGGGATTTTTTTTTCATTATCTTTCTTATTATTTTCTTATTTTTATTGTGGCCAGAGACCATATCACAACATATTTCTGAACCTATCTCTGACTTGCTTTGTAGCCCCATGTTAGATCAATTTTTGTAATTATTTTATGTGTGCTTGAGAAGAATGTAAATTTTACAGTTGTTTATTAGTACAGTATTCTATACATATCCATGGGGTGACATTTGTTAATTCTCTTATTCAAATCTTCCATAGTATTTTTTTAAAACTGATTCTCAATTATTGAAAGAGGTATGTTAAAATCTAACAAATATTGTTTGAATTTATACATTTCTCCTTGTAGTTCTGTCATTTTGCTGTGTATATTTTAAGGCCATGTTATTAGAAGCACACCAATTTTGTTTTTCCAGTGGTTTTCATACTATCTCCAGAACCCTAGGGACCATCCTATTTGGCTATTAAAAAGTGGGACTCTCCTATCTGTACTAACTCTTGAGCCAGACACTGCTGCTTCTATTTATTTTAATTGTCTGTGCTTTTGAATAATATTTAATTTGAACAGTTTATTCCTTAACTTAACACAACTGTTATGTATACAGTTGGGAGCTACTAAAAGTATTTTTAATAATGAAATGACATAATTACATTTATTTTTAGAAAAATGACTTTATTACACATAGAGGATAGGTACAAAGGAGCAAACAGAGAGAAGAAAGCTAATTAGGAAGTTATGGAAATTTTCCAGGTGAATGATGATTATCAGTAGGCTAAAGTTAGAACACAGAGGTCTTCAAAATATTAATAAGATGATACTTTAAGCATTTCAATAACTCACCATGGTTTATTTAATTTGTATGGTAAATAAATTATTATAGTATGTGTATAGTTTATTCACCATACTTACTCAATCGATGTTAATAAGAGTTTAAATTATTTTTTTCTTAATAACTTGAAAAGCCTTTGATGGATAGCAAACAAAATGAAACTGAGCAAATAAGTATATAGTAAGTATTTCAAATGTGGGAACACATAAATTCTTTTATTTTAAAAAATTTGAACAGTTTTTTTCAAGATTTCTAAATAGTGACCATTAAGTATGGCAGAGGATGACCTGGCTATTTCTGACTTGGGAAGAATTGTTTCTTTGTCATTTCAGCATTCTTAGTTGTCACTTGGTGTTCTATGTTCTTTTGCCGCCTCTGAATCTTCTTTCTGCTGGGAACAACTACTTTTATGATCCAAAGGATTGGACCTAAGACTGAAAAAGCCAGATTAATCTAGCTTTTCCATTAGGAGTCCCTGTGAGTCTTTCTTCTTCCATCAGAAAGGTTGTCCTGGCACTTGGCCTCATTCTGCCACTCTCTACAGGTATTTGAACTTACCATGCTGTTGACCTAAATGGAGGCACGAAAATGCCTTTAGTAAACTTTATAGACTTTTCATTCTTTTATAATCAGTCAACTGCAGGAGTCAAATGATTTTTTTTTTCTTTAGGAAGGGGTGGTCATTTTTTTCCTCCAGAGAATTATTTAGGGCATTGGTTTTCAAACTCTGCTCTATAAAGACATAGGGGTTCTGTGGCATTGTTTCAGGGGTGGCCCTGATGGAAGAAATAGGGATGACCAGGAGATCCCCTTAGTCCACCACCAAATCCAGTTAGAGGCATCGTTATCTTTGGTTAAACCTGCAGAAATTCATTTGAAGAAAGTTTCTTCTTAATAAAAACAAAAAAAGTTTGAAAAACCCTTTTAAATCATTTAAATCAATGATAAGCAATCTCTGTTCATATATAAACACATTTGCCATGGGCCAAAATCAGGTTAATTCTGGTGTTTTTCTTGAAGGCTTTTTGTTTCTTTTTCTTTATATGAGTGAAGAGACTATGGTTGATAGATCAAAGACCCGGTCTTGAAGTTAGGCAGGCCTAATGTGTGTCTGTTGTCACTCTTTGCTCATTTAAGAACACAAAACTGGATTCCTTATGTTCAATTTTAGCAGAGAGGTTTTTTAATCCCTACCCCCCATACCCATACTAATGAGGTAAGGATCTGTTGAGAAGATGTACTAACCATGAGGTCTCCAAGTGGAAAGTGGTAATAAATATGTTAAAACTTGTCATTTATAATCTCTTTCAGGAGTATCTCATGTTGTTCCTTTGTTCTACTAGTACTATATAAGAAATATTCTTTCTTCAAGGTAAAAACTTAGTGCCAGTAGAAAGAAGATAATTATCAGCATTGTTTTTGTTTCTTAGGCTGACAAAAGACTAGCTGTTGGGTATAGTATCTCTGAAAATAGCCAGCTTGGTCATGTTTCTTTACCATGAATTTACAGAACTTCTTTGATAATAAACAGTTTGATATCTAGAAATTTGATTACTTACTGTGAGCACAGTGAAGGGTATACTCACGGCTTATAAAATAATACTTTTAAAACTGATGATGGCACTATCAACCTAGAAATATTTGTATTTAAGATGCTTATAGTACCCTAAAACTTAATTTTAAATCTGCATTTATTTGATAGATTGTACATGAGATTCAACTTTTCACCTTATGTTTTCTTTAGTTGTAGTACATAATAGTGGTAGGGATATTTTATTTGCTTACTTGCCCAGGTGGCTGTTTGCCAGCAGAAATAGTAAACTGATACAGACAGAGTGCAACGATGAGAAACAGGCAGTGGAAAAATGAAAGAAATGGACACTGCTGAAAAGAAACAACAACAGAAAAATTGGAAAGGAATACTAGAGGCCAACAATGTAACATGAAAAAAAGTATATGAAATGGAAAGGAAAAGGAAAAGGAAAGGAAAGAAAATCCCCAAAATGCTTTGGGGAAGGAAAGAAATGAAAGGTAGAGGAATTATACATTAGAGTTGGGAGGAGGCAAAAAAAGAAAAAGTCAGAGACAGCATTATGGAGCTCATGCAGATTGCTTAAAGATGTTTTTGCCATTTGTTAAATTGTATTGTACCAATTAAAATATTTCTATTGTTATATCAAATTAGGCTAATTTTTTAAAAACTAGATCTATTTTCTTCCTTTTAAATCAAACTATTCTCCCCCGTTAACTTCATGTTACATTTCCCTTTTGTTTCTAGAAAGACAATGTCAGGAATAAATGAAATTTTAAAATGTCTTAATGGCATTTTTAGTACCACATATCTCAATTTTAGAATAGTGGCCATAGTTTTTCATAGATTCAAGTTTAACTTACTAAAAGTTACCAAATGATTCTAGTCAATCAGGAATGAGACCACAATTGCTAAGTAGTAGCCATCATTAATAGATTATTTTACTTTCTGTAAGAGTTTATTATCTAAGACCCATGTTGGCAAGAAGAAAAACCTTTCTTATTTTTATAAATTACTTGTTAACAAAAGCTTTACTTTTTTTTTCCTAAATAAAGACTCTGGCCTTTTTCATTTCTGTCTATTCTATAACATAAAAGTTGGAGGTTGCTTGAGCTGTTCCCTATTCAGAATTTTTGCATGTTAGTTGCAATTAAATATATTTCTTCTCTCTTCTGAATTTTCTTGGGAAAAAAATATATATATTCCTTGATTTTACACTGAAAAGTTCTCTTCCTGACCTGCCTCTTAATTAAGGTAGCATTCATTCATTTAATAAATATATTCTAAGAACATACTTTCCAGTTGTGCTATATATAAAAAATACAGAATGAATGTAACATTAACCCTGTTTTCAAGCAGCTGAAAATTTATTGCTTGGGAAAAACAGAATAAAGAGAAATTCCATGGGGAATCAGTGAAGGTTTCAAAGACTATGTGAGCTTTGAAGTGGGTCTTGAAGGCTGAATAAAAGTTCACCTAGTCAAAAGGACACATGATTTTTGTGAAAAATAATTTGTGTAAGCATTAGAACTTGCTAAGCATCTAGAAAGAGGCAAATAATTAATTTTAACTCCCTGACTTGCTAGTTAATTGCAAAACAGTGTCTTTCTAACTTCATCGGGGCAGAGGTATTCGTTAACTGTTGTATTAGAGTTTAGTCAGATAAAAAAATCCCTGTAAATAATGTAAGGGATTCATTACTGGAATTATTAATAGATCTTATTCAACTGTGGGAGCTGTTAGGTAGTCTACATAAGTCTGTATAATTGTGCCCCTACTTCTGGTGCTAGCCTTGAAGTGAGCAGGACCACCAGTCAGCACATGAGCTGGGGGAGAGTAAAGACACACTGGAACCCATGAGGACAAAGAGGAAACATGTCGCTAAGCTTCCAGCTTTGATGATGTGGCTAATCTACAGAAAAGCTAGTGCATTCTGCCATGGGGGTGCACAAGAACCTGGTCCAGAATTGGGAGAAGCTGAAGAAAGATCCTGTGATTCCTGGAGTTGCTGTGGGCACAGCTGCTGTCCTCTACCTACCAGTTGAGCCAGTGGATCTGTAACAATATGTGTGTACACTAAGCTACATGTACTTTCAAGAAGTTTTGACAATTATATAGGTAACAATATCAAGATATAGAACATTTCTATTCATCCCAGAAAGGTTCTTAGTACTCCTTCAGAATCCGTTCATTCCCTTTACCAAAGGCAACCATTTTTCTGATTTCTTTAACCCTAGATTAGTTTGCCTGTTCTCAAACTTCATAAAAATGTAATCAAACAACATGTACTCTTTTATCTGGATTTTTTTCTCTCAGTGTAGTGTTTTTTGAAGTGTATTCCTATTGTATCTGAAATTTACTCCTTTTTATTGGGAGAGGTATGGAAGCAACATTTTTGCTTTGGGACTTACTCCCATTGTTTGGACAGGAACATTTACTTGGAAGTGCTTGAGTAAGGATGGAGGCCACTGTATTATCTCTGGAAGAGATGCCTCTTTAGAGATATCTTTTTATCACTCCTTCACTTTAGGGTGCAGAATCTTTTCAACCCGACAAGATCCAAACTGCTGAATTTTCAGTAGGCTTAGATTATAATCCATAGGCAGAGAGCCTTCCTTCACAGAGCTGTGTTCCTTCCATCTCTGTGTCCAGATTCCCCAGATTTTTCCTGAGTTTTCTCTCATTAACATACTAACATTTTGAGATTTTCTTCTAGTTATCCTAGAGTTATATAAACATTGTTATGATGTAGTCTGTCTTCCAAGATATCATACACAATGATTTTATTAAATGTTTTGGTATGGCATAGTAAGGGTCACTGGCCATTTTGAAGTTCTTCAGAGAAACAGAATGGATGGGCTGTGTGTATGTGTATATGCACACATATACACAGTCATGCGTCACTTAACAACAGGGATACATTCTGAGAAATGTGTCTTTAGGTGATTTCATCATCATATGAACATCATAGAATGTACTTACACAAACCTAAATGGCCTATTACACACCTAGGTTGTATGCCTGTTGCTCCTAGGCTACAAAGCTATACAGCATGTTACAATACTGAATACTGCAGGCAATTGTAACACTATGGTAAATACTTGTGTATCTAAACATAGAAAAGATACGGTAAAAATACGATATAAAGATAAAAATGGCACATCTGTATGCACTTACACCATGAAGGGAGCTTGCAGGACTGGAAACTGCTCTGGGTGAGGCAGTGAATGAGTGGTGAGTGAATATGAAGCCTTAAGATACTACTGTACAACACTTTAGACTTTATAAATAGAGTACCTTTAGGCTACACTAAATTTATTAAAAAATGTTTTCTTGCTTTCGTAATAAACCGTAGCTTACTGTATCTTTTTTTACTTTATAAACATTTTAGTATTTTTTTTAACTTTTTGACTTTTGTTATAACACTCGGCTTAAAATATAAACACATTGTACCGCTGTACAACAATATTTCCTTTCTGTATATCATCATTCTATAAGCATTTTTCTATTAAAATTTTTTCTTGTTGTTTTTAAACTTTTTTGTTAAAAAGTAAGACAAACACACATTAGGCTAGGCCTACACAGGGTCAGGATCATCAGGATCACTGTCTCCCACCTCCACATCTTGTTCCACTGGAAAGTCTTCAGGAGCAGTAGCACCCATGGAGTTGTCATCCCCTCTGAAAACGGTGCTTTCTTCTGAAATACCTCCTCAAGGACCTGCCTAAGGCTGTTTTGCAGTTATTTAAATTTTTTTTTTTTTTTTACAGGAAGGAGTACACTCTAAAATAATGCTAAAAATATAGTATACTAAATACTAGACAATTGGAGTTTTTCAGCTCTATTATAATCTCATGGGACCACTGTCCACTGTTGATCAAAATGTTATGTGGGGCTGGGCGCGGTGGCTCACGCCTGTAATCCTAGCACTGTGGGAGGCCGAGGCGGGCAGATTGTTTGAGCTCAGGAGTTCGAAACCAGCCTGAGCAAGAGCGAGACCCCGTCTCTACTAAAAATGGAAAGAAATTAATCGGACAACTAAAAATACATAGAAAAAATTAGCCGGGCATGGTGGCGCGTGTCTGTAGTCCCAGCTACTTGGGAGGCTGAGGCAGAGCCCAGGAGTTTGAGGTTGCTGTGAGGTAGGATGATGCCATGGCACTCTAGCCCGGGCAACACAATGAGACTCTGTCTCAAAAAAAAAAAAAATGTTATGTGGTGCATGACTTTATATATAAAGAGAGAGACTGATTTATTTAAGGAATTGGCTCATGCAGCTATGGAAACTAAGTTCAAAATTTGCAGGGTGGGCTAGCAGGCTGATGGTCCAGGGAAGAGCCAGTGTTGCAGTTCACGCACAGAGGCCATCTGCCGGAGAATTCCTCCTGTTCCAGGGAGGTCAGTCTTTCATTCTATTCAGTTCTTCATCTGATTAGATGAGGCTCACCTGAATCATGGAGCGAAATCTGCTTTACTCAGTCTACCAATTCAAATGTTAATCTCACCAAAAATACCCCCACAGACACACCCAGAATAATGTTTGACTGAAATATCTGGGTACCATGGCTCAGCCAAGTTCAACCAAAAATTAGCCCAGCCTCCACATCGGCTTTCTAAACTGTAGTGGTTTTGACATTGCCCTCTTACTCGCTTACTGAACTAGTTCTACATTTAGGTTCTGCTAAATAAATCCCACATGTGGCACCAAATTCAGTATGCGTTAAGACAATTTTTCTTCTAATATCACAGAAAAGAGATCCGAAATAGTAGGGACTTAAAGAAAAGTATGGTTAGGCTTCCTAGAGTTATCCTGGCAATCAGTAAATTTCCAGACTCCACAATCATCAGGGATCCAGGCCCAATCTTTGACCTCGCAGTAGAGAATAGCTATTCCAGTGTTTGCTGTTTAATCTGCCTTGCAACTAGTAGGACAAGGAGTGAAGGAGCGTAATTCAACATTACTTCTCACATCTCATCAGTCAGACTTAGTCATATTACTACCTTTATGGCAAGGCAGTTTGGGAAATTAGCCTTAGCTGCCCAATTAAAAATCCCATTACTGCAGAAGGAAGTGAGAACAGATATTGAAGAATAATTAGAAGTGTCTGCTGTAAATTGGAAATTCCTTGATCAGGTAGCATTGGAAGATGCAAAGAGAATGAACAAGAAAGTCCTTTAGCAAGAAAACGGATTTGAAAGATTTTACAATAATCACGAAGTAGATGACAAAGTCCTTAACTAACTGAATGGGCAGGGAATAGAGATGTGGTGAAATTTGCAGATATTTTCCATAGAATAGAATTGGGTGATCGGCTCTGGACTGGGAAGGAAAAGAAGGTGTCAAGGATAACTGTGATTAATAGCATGAGTCGTAGAGCTGTATTGCCTGGATTTTAATCCTGGTTTGGACACTTTCTGAATGACTTTGTACAAGTTACTTAACTCTCTTGGCTTAGTTTTTTCATCTGCAAAGTGAGAGTAGTAATTCATGTCTCAGAACTTAATTGAAAGACCTAATGAGGTAATATCTATAAAACACTTAGTTTTAGAAAAAAAAAAAAGTTAAACTAAAAATAAAATTTTAGGGAGGATTGATATTTAAGGATATAAAAAAGAGAAAAGGTAGATCAGAAGGCTAAAGGGGGACTTCATAGAATTAGGAGATAAACAAAGAAAGAGTAGTGTCCAGGAAGCCAAAGTGGGAGCAAGTTTCACAAAGTTGAGGATGAATGGCAGAAAATAGGCTTTTTAATACAGGCTGGTTGTGTACTTATTTTCTTGTTGAGAAAAACAAGCTTCTGAGGAGAACAGTATTTTTATCTATATTTTAGAACTATGAAAATGAAGTATGGTTAAATGAATTACCAAATTGTTTGGAATTTGAAATAAATACCAAACTATTCCATATTATTTGAAATTTTAATGAATTAACTGCTTCTGAGTTTCTAACCCTTGGGTCTAACTGATTAAAATTCTTCAAAACTATCATTTAAATGCCAATCTGTGATGAAGAGATTCAAATTATGTCTCTGCGTGAGGTATTTGTTTTCATCTACCTCATCATAAATGCTGTGCAGCAGCGCTTTAATAGGTGGGGTTGTATGCTCCACAAAAGGACGAGTAGCCAAGATACTCGGTCATTGCTTCAAATCTATTAATTCTTAGTTTCTTTATGCTAAAAGTGCCTAAAGGTATATAGTTATTTTTTACCTTCAATGGGTATTTGAGACAATTGGGATGATAAAATATATGCATGTAGTGTCTTATGTGTTATTGCCCCAGATTCCATACTTATTTTAGCAGTTGTACAATTTGCTTCAGGGTGTATAGCAGTGGTAAAGCTTGCAGTCCTTCTCCTGTATTGGATTAGGTGGCATTCTTTGTGCTACATTAATTAGCTGTGTAACTTCAGGCAAGTCAGGGTCTTCGTGACCCTTGGTTTGATAAATCGGGTCTGACTATTTACCTTGTACATCTCACCTCATAAGGTTTTATTAAGACTCTGTGGATGAAGGGCTTTTTAAGTAAAGCACCATATAAACATAAGGTAATATTATTAACTAAGCTGATCACATGGTCTACACTCAGTTAACATAGGAATCTACGTCTTATTTGATTCCTGGACCAAATCCACATTCCGTTTTATTCAAGAAGATTCTATTCTATTCTAAAGAAAGAGTACAAATTTTCTTATGGAGGAATATGTACTGTGTGTCTAATGTCCTCTGGAAGCATTTCACCTTTTCAGTTTGGGACTTAGTTTAACTGTCATTTGGGCAATGAGATAAATAGATGTAACCGTCATACATTTTTTACATTATTAATTGTATAACTGTTTTTCTTTTCTACATAAGTTGCAAGTAGTCTTATAAAGTAGGCTTGTATAGGATATTTGAAATATTAATTGAATGTTAAATGGTCCCAATGGACCAGTTCCAGGATTGATGCTCCTATGCTTAAGTTTTTAAAATTACTACAAAGTTACTTGATTTAAAAAAATATATATAATGCTAGAATTTCTAGGGGGAAAAGCCTGCTAATATTGTGGCATTGAAGGAATCTTCAAGTCTATCTCACTTGATTGCTTCCCTTTGCCCATATTTACATCTAATGTAATGGTACTGTTGTCCTGATGCTTTAATTCTGAGGGAAGGGACGTCAATAAAGATGAGTAAATATATTAATCATAGTATTGTTTAGCTGTAATCTTAATTTTTAAAGATCACAGACATCTATGATTCCTTTATTTCTGCACCAGAAATTGTTGTAGGCGAGACAGTGACTGTAATTTCAAACTTGTTACAAGGATGACATGAAAAGACTTTGTTTATCTCCTGATGGTAAGTCATGGGGAATTAAAAAAAGGGGGAAAAAACCACTCTCTGTTTTGGTCAAAAGGTGGCACTGTTGCTGTGCTGATTGTTCTTTTCTGCACTTTGGATTTAGTCCTTTTTAAATGCAGAAAACAGTTAAATTTAGTGATCTAATTAACACTGACCCTCCCAACAGAATGCCAAATTTTCTGATCAAACACCAGAAGAATGGATCAGAGAAAGGGAATTTATATTTTTTAAATGCGTTAGGTTGTTTTAATACCTATTTATAAAAATATCATTCTATGTTTGAGACTCAGAGATTTGCCATAGGAAAAATAGAACACCCTGCATCGTGTTTCAAATTTTGGTTAAGTTTCGAAATAGTCTTTCTTTGGAACTCTGATAGCTGTCAGGGCTTCAAAACATTTTAGGTTTTGTTTGTTTTAGTTTTTCAAGGTCATTGAACTTATGCTATCATTAAAATAATACTTTGTTTTTCTTTGAGGTATTGAAGTCAAATAATTATTTTTATTTTCCTTCCTCACTATAGTCTACTGGTTAATAGTTGGAAGGTTTTGTGAACTAGTCTGGATGTGTAAAGGTGGTCTTTCTTCTTGTGCTGGGAAAGCAGCATGTTCTCATCTTGTTTCTGAGCCAATGTGTTAAATGGCTCTTGAGGCTTGATTCTGTTTTTCTCTAAGCAAATCTTTCAAGGATGGAGAACTTCAGTGAAAGGCAATACATTAAATTTTGGGAAAGACAGAATGAATGCCTCAAAAAATGGCTTTATTATTGATTGTACAAAGTTTTTACTAAACATACACACAAATCAAAATGCTTTTGGGTGGCTGGGGGGAAGGAACCCTTGGTGTGTTAAGAGAACACAAAACAATCCAGTTTTTCTTCTTACCTTATATTAGAATAAGAAAACACTGGTGAACTCTATCATGTAGACTGCTTATTAGTAGATTTGCTTATCTCATGCTTAAATTAATGTTAACATTTAAGTGATTTACTTGTAAAAAGTAATCAAATTAAGCTTTTATTGTATAACTATGAGGCTAGTATTACATATAGATATATTACAGAAGATATTTTATGTAGCTTTGCAATGTAGCTCATCTGAATCTAAAACACAAGCCCAAAATCTTATTCAAGCCCTTTAAGTGCAGATATGTTTTAGAATTCAGAAATTTTTTTTATTTTAAAAAGGTAATAGAATATACATTGGGTATATGATAAAACTTTTCCTGCAGTAGGGTCTGGAGCAATAGTCCATAATCAAACATATTAATGCTTTTTGAAAAAACATATGAATAATGAAACCACATGAGGTAAGTCTCGTTTATAAATGGCCATACATCAGTTTAGGTTAGATATTGAGACCAAAGGAACCTGCCATAACTTAATAAAAAAAAACCTGTAGGTTTCTGAGCTCTTTGATTTCACAGTGAAGCATAAGAAATAGTAGACCTGAAGTACCACTCAAGAATATTCTGTGAACTGCCAAAAATCTATCAAGCATTTTCTATTTGTAAATGAGGAAAATTTAACATTATGTTCTAATACAATGGTTTATTTTTTAAGAATATGTTTTATTTTGTTTTTAGCTGCTTCATTGACTATGTGGTTCAAACACAAAATACATTTCAGCCTATTCCATAATACATTGAAAGACAACCAAAGATTTGGTGAAAGTCGTATAGCTAATATCTACCATTTAACAATGGGGTATCTGGAATACATTCTGTGGCAAGAAAGCTATCATGCTTTCTTTCTTAGGAGTACTTGGGGTAAAAACATTTCCCACTGTATTTTATGCTATACTATTAATCAAAATCAACTTTGTTTCCTACAGCAGTGTTGTGAGAGAGAATCTTATTTCATATTTCAAGTAGAATTTAAGTCTGATCAACACTTATGTGGGAGTCTTCTGAGGGGAATATATATGTTTCATATATGCTATAAAAAAGTTATATTATTTGGCAATTCTGCTTCCTTTAGAAGTACTTCCCCCAGTGAAGACTAATTGGTTAATGAATATAAAAATACTGTTAGTTAGAAGATGTAAGTTCTAGTATTTTATAGTATAGTAGGGAAATTATACTTAATAATTTATTGTATTAATATATTTCAAAATATCTAGAAGAGTTGTAATGTTCCCAGCATAAAGAAAAGATAAATGTTTATGGGGATGTATTTCCCAATTACCCTGATTTGATCATTACATATTGTATACATGTATCAAAATACCACATGTACCCCCAAAACATGTACAATTATATCAATTAAAAAAAAGAAGTACTTCTCTCAACTTTGCATTATAGTTGGACATTTTGTACTGAATAATATGTAACACCTAACATAATGTTTACTAGTTCCCATTTCAGAATATTAGTTTAACATTTTACCTAATCTGATCAAGTAATACTTTTGCTTCTACTGTAGTTAGTCATGACATCTTTTTCTGACTTCTACTTTTAAGTATTATTAGAAAGCTCACTGTTATTATTATACTTCAGTGGTAAATAATGTCAGTCTTAATACAACATGATTTTTAGTAATTCATGCAATATAATTAGTGGTTATAGCACAGGTGAATAATACCACATTACTCAGGATTTTGTTAAACCATAAAACTTAGAGTCATTGAAAAGCCAAGGGGCCATGGCTCATTTGGAGAAGGTCAGCAGAGGATACTATTATGCCAAAATGGATGTTGCTTAATTGCTTGTTTAGTTTTTCTTCCTTCATTAAACAAAACAAGAAAAACTTTGCATGGCACAGAAATTTACACAAGCATAGAGAAGAATCCTTTTGCCTTCCATCAGAACCCAAATCCAACCTGTCTTTTTTTTTTTCTTCTCTAATCCTGATTTGTCTTTTTATGTCGTCAATACCACAGCTTTGCCAAAGTTTATTCGTATTATTCAAGTTTCTCTAATTCCTAAATGTCTTTACCCCTCCAAAATTTTAAGTTTCTTAGTGCGTTAGTTAAGACCTACTAAGCAGTGTGTTTCTTCTGTTCTGATTGAATCATTTCTTTCCCTGAAACAGTCCTTCTTGCATTTCACTGTCTGTTATATAAATACATATGCAGTTCTCTGTTTATGATTTGGATAAAACCTATGACAATAATTACTTGTTTCTTGTGTACTATTTGAAAATATGTGTGAGTTGTTATGGAAGCAGATGATTTACCCTAGCTAGAGACCACTTTAGTGGAGAGGATCCTACATATTTAGGTATGTATATTTTAGGAGTATATTAATTTTCACTTAGTATATAGCAAAAGACATCTTTTAATTTGTATTGGAAAACCAAGACCAGAAGTATTGGTCTTTAAATCATTGAATTAATCTGATTATGGAGCTGTTGAATGTTCTAGCCTTTACAGAAACTATTATGTATATTGATAAATTCTAATTATAGAGATCATATTATACTTCCTACAAAGCTAGTGGTAGACCTAAATATGGACTGGTTCAGTTCATGAGAAAAATGTCATCTGTGGCATAAGATAATTCTCAGTATAGAAAAATCCTAGCTATAAACCCCAGGAGTGAGTTCTTGCAGATTGCCTGCTTTCCTCAATCTTTGAATACAAATTTATGGTGCTTTCAAAATCCATAACTATAGAAGCAAAAGGATAAAAATGATATTTAAACAATAACCAGCAGTTGCAAAACAGTAACAACCATTTGACAGAAATCCCTAACATTTCGCTCTAGGGTTTTGAGATTAACTCAATTTGTTAATAAAGGCCTTGTATTACCACACACAACTTTTTTTGTTTAGAAATTAATGTGGGCAGTTGATTTATACTGACCTAATTTTAGAAAGATAAATTATGAATGTTAAAATGAAAACAAAGCAGAAGAATCAGCCAACATTGGGAACATTATTAATTTAATTTAAATTAAATCAAATTTGCATTAAGCCAGGAACATATTGTTTGTAAATGATGAGGCTTCTGTGTACTTTTGTACAACTTTAATGAGGAAGAATCATACTTGATTAAGCATTGGCTTTGCTAATTGAGGAACTAGGACCAAAATCAGTCCTTTTAATGGGAGTTTAAAAATATCTGCATTAAAATACTGCATTTATCCCTTCCACAATAATCTAACATTTGTAAAGAAAATCTTATACTTATTGCTGTAGTCAGTAGAAAATGATCCAAAATGAGTGTAGTTATAACTTATACAATTTTAGTGTATGCCTTAGTGTGTTGCTGTCAAAACACCAAAAAAGCCACCAACAAGTGTATATTAGTTGTTCCCTATTGCTGCTGTAATGAATTACCACAAACTTAGTGGCTTAAAATAACACAAATTTGTCACCTTTACACTGCTGGAGGTCAGAGGTCCAAAATGGGTCTCATGGGGCTAAACTCCAGGTGTTGGCAGAGCTGTGTTCCTCTTGGAGGCTCTAGGGGAGAATCTGTTTCCTCACCTTTTCCAGCTTGCTGAAGCAGCCCACACACCTTTGCTCTTTGCCTTTGGCCAGCAGTCCTGTCACCCCAACCTTAACCTCCACCATCACATCTCCTTCTCTAACTCTCCTGCCTCCCTCTTTCACTCGTAAGAACCTTTGTCATTACACTGGCCCCTCGGATAATCCAGGATGACTCCCATCACAGGATCTTTGATTTAGTCATATCTGCAAACATACTTTTGTCTTGTAAAGTGACATGTTTCTTGGTCCTGGGGATTAGGATGTGGGCATCTTTGGGTAAACATTATTCTTCCTACCGTGGGGTGTTATCCCTTAACATTTCACATCTCCGATGTCTAGATAGGAACTTTTTTATTTTTATGGGGGATATTTAGGGGACAGTGAAAAGTGAGGAGAAGATACATATAAAAAATTTTTTTAGAAACTAAACAATAAACACTTATGGGTAAGTAGACTCTAAGTGGTAGACACTCCTAAAATATTTTTTATTCAATAAATGAATACATGGGAAGTATAGAAATTCTGGATACCATAAAATTTTAGTTATCTGGGACCTCAGGGAATAAATTTCCTGGAGACATTATCCCTTAACAGTCAAAATTTAAAAAATATATATATATAACTGACCTCCATGGGAAAAGTTCTGATATTCTCTTGTCAAATCTCCCCTTTAATTTGTATTATTATGGAAATAAAGCTCATGGGTAAAAAATTTAAGATATAAATGAGCTTCTAGTGAAAAGGAACTTTCCTTTGCCATTCCTCCCTCTTTTACTCCTCAGAGGCAATGACTTCTCATTATTTCTGTTCCTAATTTATTCTCAGGTCACCCTCAAATCTCTAAATAATACGTTTATCCTTTTTAAAAAATATATCAGCTTTACACATCGACTACTGACCTGTGGCTAGGATTTGTCTCCCTTCCACCACCCTTCTCTCCTCACACCACCCTGTACCCTGTAATCTCACACTGTTCTGTTTCTCCCTCAGTCAACTCTGAAACTTGGTACTGTACGCTCAGATCTACGTTTCTTGTTCTGTTAGTGGTGGAAAGTTTCTCTTATACTCACTTCAACCTTTATTCTCTTTTTCTCTTTATTCTCTTTTTAAAAATAATTCGGAAAGTATCTCTTGGTTTCTCCTTTCATACAATAAGAATATTTACTTGCCTACCCTGCCTTCCATGTCTCCCTCCCTTCCACGTCCCAGTGGCTTACAACTGTACTCGTACTTTTACATCGTCAAGGTTGATAGTATTCTTTCTGAGATTTTGTAATCTGCTCTGAAACATGACTAAAATCATCCTATGGAGTGATTTTGAACATTGAAGACCAATAAATGGTGTATATTATTTACTTCTGTAAGTATTGTCTACTGCAGAGTGGAGGAATATATTAGAATTAAATTTCCTTCTCTATTAGTTCAATGTCATGATCCGAGTGCCACTGAAAGGCACTCCCTTCACTGCTTTCCTGTGTTGCATTCACTCTTTTCTGGGTCACATTTCTCCTCTTTCTCGATTTACTTCTCATTTTGCTAGAGTTAAAATTTCTGAGTCATCAGATACCTGCAAGTTTCTGTATTCCTCCTACATATTTATCTGATGGGTTGGCTGCAAATAAGATTCACTTTAAATGGCTTTTTCCCAGGATTTGGAATGTACTGCTCCACTGATACCAGTCTGATTCCTGAACTCTTAATAGGTGACCCATTTTTCTCTCTGCAGACATTGAGCATCTTCTCTTTATTCTTAAGGTCCTAAGATTTAACAGTGATATATCTAAATATGGGTGTTTTTCATTTGTTAGAGGGTTGAGGATTTTACCGTTTTCCACGAGACCCTCTACCTCCTCCTCCTCTTAACTTTCTGATCTCATCACAGACTACCACCCCCGCTCACCTTGCTCCAGCAGACTGGCCTTGTCTTTCCTTGAACATGAATCAGGGTCTTTTCACTGGTCATTCCTTTGGTGTAGAAGGCCCTTTCCTGGGTTGTCTGCTTGGGTCACTCCCTTACTTCCTCAGGTCTTTGTCCAAATGTCACTTTCTGAAATGGCATCCTATTCTGACTGTCTGATTTAAAATTGCAATCTCCCAGCCATCCAAGCATTCCTAATCCTTTCCTTCTGCTTTAATTTTCTTCATAGAAACTATCACTTAGTTGCTTCCTAAGTAAAAACTATATGCAAACACACACGTATGTATATGTATGTTTATACATATATATCCATATATGTATATATATTATATGTATACATATATGTATTTATGTTTGTATATGAATGTGTTTACATATTAAATATGTAGGTATATACTTTGTATTAGTTTGCCAGGGTTGCATAACAAAATGCCACAGACTGGTGGCTTAACTACAGAAGTTTATTTTCTCACAATTCTGGAGGCTAGAAGTTTGAGATAAAGGTGTTGTTGGGATTACTTTCTTCCCAGGCCTCTCTTGGTAGTTTATAGATAACTATCTTTACCCTGTATCTTCTTCATATGGTCCTCCCTCTGTAACACTGTGGCCAAATTTCCTTTTCTTGTAAGGATACTAGTCATGTTGGATTAGGGCCCACCCTAATGAACTGCTTTTAACTTAATTACCTCTTTGCAGATCCTGTCTCTAAGTATAGTCACATTCTGAGGTACTAGGTGTTAGGATTTAAACAGATGAATTTTGGAGGGACACAATTCAGCCCATAACATATTTCCTTTTTATATTCTATATTCCCTAGCTAGAATGTAAGCTTCATAAAGGTGAGAGATTTTTTTCTCGTTGGTCTGTTTTGTTTATTGATATATACCCAACACCTAGAACAATGCTCAGCACATAATAGATGCTCAATAAATAATAATGAATAGGCTAGCCTCTTGATAAGTTCTTTCAATCTGAAGAACTCATGTTTTTTCTTATCTCTGGAAAATTCTTTTATTATTTCATTAATTCAACTCCCCCTCCTTCAATTCTCTATAATATCTTTCTAGTGTTAGTTGAATTTTGGACCTATTTGATTAATACTCCCTGTCTCCTTTTCAGTGAATCTGTTATTATTCTACTTTTTGGGGGGAATTTTCTTTAACCTTAATTCCAAATACTTTTATTGAATATTCTTTATTTTGGGAAATATATTTAATTTCTAAGATCTCTCTTCTTGGTCCTTTTTCATGGCTTTCTGTTATTGTTTTATGGGTGCTATATCTTTGCTGATCTTTCTGCATTTATTAGATCTTATTTCTCTTTTGTTCCCTCAATTTTCTGTTTCTTCCTAGGTCATTATTTGTTATTGCTTATTTTGTCCTTTCTCTTCCACCTTGCTTAAGTATTTTTCATCCTTAATTATCTTGCAATCGTTGGTTACATTTTTATTTAATAATGAGACAATAAAAGTACTAGAGGTTTATTTTAAGGGTAAGACCTTTTGCCTGTTGATATTACTTTATGATCAGCTAGCTGTTACTCTGGGGGCTTTCTTCAAGGTATAATGCAGAGATCTTTGATTTAGGGACCAACACCTACAGTGGCTGCCTTAGGTCTCCCCAAATGGGTTATTCAATTTTCTTAGATAAGAACTTTTGACCTGGTTGCCCAACTTGCAATGTATGGGAGAATGGAATCAATGGTTTCTTATATATGCATTCAATAAATATCTTTGTTTTTACTTTCACTTCCATTGATTCAAAGACAACACCATTATTCTGCAGTTTATCCCATCCTCCTACTTTTAAAAGAACAAAACAACCAAGCAGTCAAAAACACACTCTGTCTTTTCCATGTTGATTTATCTGATTGTCATTTTCTCAATCATCCAGGAATAAGCTAGAAAGAAATGTAATGCTAGAAAATGTGTAAAGTTATTGCAGTCTGAGTCAGAGTAAGGTTAGCTTCAAGTATGTAATCTTCTTGTGCTCAGACCCTCTAGTTTCTTTTTAATGTACCTCACTAACCTGCATTTTTCTGATTGCATACAGGTCTGCAATTAAGGCCTTACGTCCTGGAGGTCTACTCGTGTACTCTACATGCACACTTTCCAAGGCAGAAAATCAAGATGTAATCAGTGAAATTTTAAACTCTCACAATAACATCATGCCTGTGGACATTAAGGGAATAGCAAGGACTTGGTCCCAAGACTTCACATTTGCTCCCACTGGCCAGGAATGTGGGCTCTTGGTGATTCCAGATAAGGGCAAAGCCTGGGGCCCAATGTATGTAGCCAAATTGAAAAAATCATAAAGCACAGGAAAATGGCAACATGAATTTTGTAAACTATGTTGATGTGTTATTATATTTATTTTTCTGAGCTCACTACGTATTAATATTTAAAATAATTATGCAGTCACTTTCTCTGGGTCTGTTTGGAGTCCTATTTATTTAATACTTTAGCATCTCAGAATCTAGGCTTGAAAATCAGGTGTATTTTTTTCCTAGAAATATATCTGTTGCAGTGATTTAAGGTGGTGCAGATGGTGTTTGTTGTGTATAATAAATCTTCTGTCTTTTACTTGGCATTTTATAGTTAAATTAATCAGAATACATGGTTTAATGCATAAAATGTTTAGAACTACAGTCTATCCGTGATGTTGGTGCTTTGAACCTTTAAAAATGCACATTTGCCATGATTCTTACTGTTTTCATCTTTATCAAATATATAGATTTGTCAGTCCCCCCTGCCTTTTTCTGTAAGAGCTGATTGGCATTCTAAGACTAACTTTTTAAACAGATTATTTCTAATTCTAACAAAATAGGTTTCTTATTTGTGAAGTTGTTTTCTGTTAAGGACTATCTTCTGTTTACTGCAAAGGTCAGTGACTCTATTGACACCAGCTTTATTTCCCCCACTTTGTTTTTTGTATTCACAAATACAAATTGAAAGGCTAAATTATGTAGAAAGGCCTTTAGAACAGCAGATTCTCATGCACGTGTTTTACTTTCGACATTCAGCTTATAGAATAATGGAGTCTATCCAGCAGGCTATAAAGCAAGTACTTGAAACAAAACCAGAATGATTAATAACTGCAATAACTGAACTATATTTGGAGAGTTTTGTTACATAATTGCAGTCATAATGAGTGCTAGAGAATCTGATTATCTTACAGTTGCAATCTGGAAGAGCTTTTTATTTCACTCTGTTATAAAATGTTATATGAGAGTATGATGTCACATATTAATGCACAAGAGGGAGATGCCTAATGAGAGTGGATTATACTATTACCAAAACCCAATACCATTTACTAAGTGACTTTCCCTGTTTACTTATATCCAGGGAATATTGTGTATACTTCTTTATATGTATTTAGGGTTTTAACCTCAGTTTGGGATCATGCATTTTCTCCAGAAATTACTTTACTTAGAGTCCAAACATATTTTTCCAACTATTTAAGAAAAATTATGCAGCATACTTCAAAAGGCTATATCTACTTGGAAATTAGCTTTAAAAAAAAAAAAAAAAACTCTGTTTATAGAAATACTAAATTCTGCTCAAGCCAGATACTTTTGAATTGTTCATTACATTCTGTACATTTAGAGTAAAGACTATTTGCTCATTAACTATTCTTTGTTTTGCAAGCATGTGTAACTGGGTTCCTATAAATGGAAAGTCCCAAGAAGAATTTTTTTTCTGTACCTTCATTCTATTAACCATTTCTTTCTTTATATTCAACCTGTATGTTTAGAGTAAAGCTAGTTCTCTTGGACTCAATCAAATATATTCAGTTCATACAGAAGGTTAATGATGATGGAAAAGATTTCTGTTGTTTTTTTGCGTTTTTGTTTTGTTGTTTGTTTGTTTGTACTTATTGGTTTATTTTTTAATTTGACATTTTGTCTTCAGATACCATAGGTTTAAAAAGTGGATTTCTTCTGTATAGGTTAATTACAAAGTAAATTTTCAATGTACTTTGTTGAATGTCATTATTTTCCCCATATAATACCATGAAGCTTAACCTGAATACTTGGTGTGCCATTGGATTAGACTTTCCTATGATTACTGGAGAATGCATATATGTATTTATATATTATGTGTACCATTTTATTAACAATAATTATAATGAAAAGCTAACATTTATTGAACATTGACTATTTGATTAAAAATTCTTTATATATATTATCTTTTTTGATCTTTAAAACAAATCCAGGAGTGAGTATTATAACCCCCTTTTGTGACTCAGAAAACTGAAGCTCGGTGCTATTTGTAGCTTGCCAAGACTACACTGGTAAGTAAAGGGTGGAGGCAAGATTAAAACTGACTCCAAAGCCCAGGCACTTCTCCCTACACTGTGCTGTCTCACAGAGTGTAGGTAATAGAAACACTCAGGATTAACAAATAGTTTTACCCCTATTCTTCATTGTTCAGTTTTTCACTTTTATGCAATTACCTATTCCCAGGGCACCAAAGAATTAATCAATACTTGTAAAAAACCCTTTGAATTAGTTCATGGCACGTTCTAAAGGAGTACTCTTGTGATTTTAATACCCAGAAATCTCCCTTGGAGGTATTCTGTGCCTTCCTTTTTCTGCAAATGCTGAATTGAAGAATGGAAATTTGGAGCAGATTTGCAGTGTCAATGGAAAAGCTAGGAGTAATTGATATTACTTTCTGTGGCCTTGAGTTACTTTCAAAATAGATTTATAAAAATTTAGGTTGCTTACCAACACATTAACTTCTCCCTGCCATCAGCATGCTGAACAGCTACTAGTTTCAGAAATAGACTATGAATAAATGTAATGCATTTAAATGGTTTGTACTGAATTTTTAAAGCATCAGATATTATCTGTGGTTTGAAATCAAAGTAGCCTACAGTTCTTTATCTTATTTTATATATATATATATATATATCCCTATAGCCTTATATTCAAGATTGCATATTACTCCTTTTGCAGTATTGTGAAAAACAATCCTTTCACATAATGTGGGTAGGTATAAAATAATATTAATAGCTACCTGAGCACTTGTTATGTGACTAAATAATCACAAATCTAATAGACCCTTATCAAAGAGGGCTTTATGCCTGTGAGATAAGCATCAGATAATCTGCATAGACTAACGCAACTCATCTGGAATACAAAAAGAAAATTGGAACCAATAGCAATGATTTTATTAGATGCCAAGAAGTCCTTTGATGCAATTGAATGAGACTACTTGTATTATGTGTTAGGTAAATTTGGCTTTGGGGACAAATACAGTAGATAGCACAATTTATTTTCAACACTCTTATGTGGTTCAAATCAATGGTTTACAATCTTCCTTTCCCTACCTTATTGCTGCAATGGGGAGGGAAATAAGGATGATGCCCATTACTGATGTTACTCTTCAGACTGACATTGAATCTAGAATATCACACAGATCCCGTGGGCATTTCAAGAATATTCAGATAAAGGTTCACAAGTTAACTAATGTATGCAGATATTCTACTACTTGTACTAAAAGCTCTTACAGCATCTGTCCTGAAAACATTAAAGATCATGTCAGAATTTGGAAGGGCTTCAGACCGCAAAGTCAATGGGAAAGAATCAGAAATAATATCTTGACAGATACTATTGTTTAGTGTGTGACATTTAAAATAAAATAAAAATTTTTGAAGAATTGATATGAAATTCTCATTAGGGAATGATTAAACAATAGAGTAAACAAAACATTTAAAAAATGACCTGTAATTTAGTGCTAAATGTTTTAAAAATAAGTTTTATTAAATCTAAGGAGGAAGAAAGCCTGGTAGAGCTTATATACTACTTTAAAATTTAATTTTTTAATTTATCTATTAACTCCATATCTTTCTGTAACTTTTCACAAATGAAGAAAGTAATTTCCTTAGTCATGTGAGACCATATAGTCATGTTGAAACCCAGTGGAAGCATATGCTGCCTTAGGAAAAAGACCGTTTGCTCCATTGGAAGCTATTTAATGGTATACCTCATGACTCAATTAAGCTTGCTATGGCTTGTCAAAAGGAATTTTACACTGCACATTGCTGTGGAAGAGCCTATTACACACAAATAACTATACAACCTAGCAGAATCAACAGACTAAAAATGTATAGTCTATTGAAAAATAAGAAACAAGACCATAGCACCCAGCTTCTTCTCCTAGTTCTTAAGAACAAGTAGAAATAGAATTGCAGATATTAACAAAAATAGACAAAGAGGGATTACCATTGGTAAAAGGAAAAAAGGGACTGAGTTTATGTCACCTTATAATTAGTAAATTATAGAGAAAAAGATTTTTCAGTTATTTATCCGAACAAGGTGTTAACAACCTTTCCAAATGGTAAACCTTTCCCCACAAGTCTATTAACAATAATCATTGGGGTGAGGGACAGAGGAATGAGAGGATGGGAGGACTTGTGCTGGCTCATGGGTTGATGTTAGCAGTGAAAGGATTACTATGGGCTCATAGCTCAAAGCTGCCAACTTTCAAGAAAAGGGAAGGAGGGATCTAGTGGTAACCATTAGCTCTGATGCCACTGGAAATTGTTCTATGTGGTATCTTTAGCCATGAATAGCCAACAGAACTAGTTATAAGACATTTCTACATGATAGACATTCCTCTTGAATTGATCATAAAAACGTCAATATAAGTCCTAGATTATAACAAATGTGTTTAATAAACACAATAAACATACTCAAGTCAAACTACCTGTGTTCTTCAATAAAAGATTGCTTTGTGTTATATCCTACTACAGGTAATTTCTGTTAAATCTTCTATGTAAAGCTGTAGCTATGCCCTTAGATGCATTATTTTCAGCTATCTAGTAAACCTAGTCATATAGAGTTAACACAGTAGGTTCTTTGTCCATCCCATATTATTGAGTTGGCAGAAGCAATTTGATATAATTTCCGAAGAGGTAATTTTCAAATGAGAAAATGTCTGATTGGAATCTAAGACATCATTCTGGGCCTATATTGAGTCAGTCAAGCTTATTTCAGGAGCAAGAGACACTATGGTAAGGCATGAAGGGTTTAGTATGCACTGCCAGGAAGCACATCACAACTCCCAATAAAGTTGAGGTGTTCATCTATCTGGTCACACCCTACATTCACTGAGGACCTTAGTCTAGTCCGTATCTTCTCTATCAGAGCTTTTGCTACCCTCCAGGCAGAATTCAACATCTTTGTGGAAAACCTATACAATATCCTACCTTCCTGGTTCCTTGATTGCCTCTCCTTCAAAGGTTTTTGTCTCCATTATCTTTAGCAATCACACTCCTGGGCACTCCCTTGAACCTGGCATTATCTAGAAACACACTCCAATGGACCTTTCTACATGATGGAAATGTTTGATTTGCTCTATCCAGTATGGACAGTGGTAGCCATGTGTAGTTGCTAACTACTTGAAATGTGGCTAGTGTGACTGAAGAACATAATATTTAAATTTTAATTAATTTAAATGTAAATAGCCAGACTGAATCATATTGAACAGCACGGATACAGAATTTCTCCATGTGAGAAAATTTAATCTCATGACCTCCTATTCTTCGAGCTTTATTACTCTCTCATTTTTATTAAACTACAATCCAATTTCCTTTTTTTTTTCTTTTTGAGACAGAGACTAGCTTTGTCACCTGAGCTAGAATGCTGTGGCTTCAGCCTACCTCACAGCTACCTCAAACTCCTGGGCTCAAGCGATCCTCCTGCCTCAGCCTCCCCAGTAGCTGGGAATATAGGCACGTACCATCAAGCCTGGCTAATTTTGCTATTAGTAGAGACAGGGTCTCACTCTTGCTCAGGCTGCATTTTCCTTGATGCCTATAGTTTTTATTTTTATTCTTTTTATTTATTTATTTTTTTAATTTCATCATATTACAGGGGTACAAATAGGTTAGATTACATTATTGCCTTTGCCCCACCGGAATCAGAGCTTCAAGCTTGTCCATTGCCTAGACGGTGCACACCACACCCATTAGGTGTGAATATACCCATCCCCTCTTCCCACCTCCCATCTGCCCACACCAGATGAATGTTACTACCATATGTGCACAAAGTGTTGATCAGTTGATACCAATTTGATAGTGAGTACACGTGGTGCTTATTTTTTCCATTCTTGGGATACTTCACTTAGTAGGATGGGCTCCAGCTCCATTCAGGATAATACAAAAGGTGCTGGATCACCATTGTTTCTTGTGGCTGAGTAGAACTCCATGGTATACATATACCACATTTTATTAATCCACTCATGAATTGATGGGCACTTGGGTTGTTTCCACATCTTTGCAATTGTGAATTGTGCTGCTACAAACATTTGAGTGTAGATGTATTTTTTATAGAATGTCTTTTGTTCTTTTGGGTAGATGCCCAGTAATGGGATTGCTGGATCAAATGGTAGTTCTACTTGTAGCTCTTTTAAGTATCTCCATATTACTTTCCACAGAGATTGTACTAGTTTGCAGTCCCACCAGCAGTGTCTGAGTATTCCTATTTCTCCTTATCCACACCAACATTTATTGTTTTGGGACTTTTTGATAAAGGCCATTCTCACTGGAGATAAATGATATCTTGTTGTGGTTTTGATTTGCATTTCCTTGATGATTAGAGATGTTGAACATTTTTTCATATGTTTGTTGGCCATTAGTCTATCTTCTTTTGAAAAGTTTCTGTTCATGTCCTTTGCCCACTTTTTGATAGAGTTGTTTGATTTTTTCTTGCTGATTTTCCTAAGTTCTATATAGTTTCTAGTTATCAGCCCTTTATCAGATGTGTAGCATGTGAATATTTTCTCCCATTCTGTAGGTTGTCTGTTTGCTCTCATGATACTTTCCTTGGCTGTGCAGAAGCTTTTTAGTTTGATCAGGTTCTAGTTATTTATTTTTGTTGTTACTGTGATTGCCTTTGGGGTCTTCTTCATAAATTCTTTGCCTAGGCCAATGTCTGTAAGAGTTTTCCCAATATTTTCTTCTAGAATTCTTATGGTTTCATGTCTTAGGTTTAAATCTGTTATCCACCATGAGTTGATTTTTGTGAGAGGTGAAAGATGTGGATCCTGTTTCAATCTTCTACATGTGGCTATCGAATTTTCCCAGCACCATTTATTGAATAAGGATTCTTTTCCTCAGTGTATGTTTTTGTCTGCTTTGTCAAAAATTAGATGGCTATATGAGGTTAGTTTTATATCTGTGTTCTCAGTTCTGTTCCATTGGTCTATATCTCTGTTCTTGTGCCAATACCATGTTGTTTTAGTTACTATAGCCTTGTAAGGAAATAGCAGAGGATGTAAACAGGTGGAAAACCATACCATGCTCATGGGTCGGAAGAATCAACATTGTTAAAATGTCTTTACTACCCAAAGTGATCTATAGATTCAATGCAATCCCTATTAAAATACCAACATCATTTTTCACAGATCTAGAAAAAATAATTCTATGCTTTGTATGGAACCAGAGAAGACCCCATATAGCAAAAGCAATCTTAAGCAAAAAGAACAAATTGGGAGGCATCAATTTACTAGATTTCAAACTATACTATAAGGTGATACCTGTAGTTTTTAAACCTTCATCCTCCTGAAGACTATCTTTTACCCCTCCTGTTTTTTTTTACCTTATTCATCCTGGACTCTATGGTTAATGCCTTAAAATTTTTTTTTTTTCACAAAGCTTTCATCTCCCTCTTACTCATACATTCCCTTGCACTTGTTATTTAAAATTGCAGTTCTAGATCAGTCCCCTAGTCCATGCCTCTACTGATATACTTACATGGCTGAGGATTGTTTGGAAAAAAAGAAAATCATACAGCATAGCAGACTGATTTCACCAAAAATTCATGTTCACCTGCCTCTCCTAAAATTTTTACACTGCTCGATAGCTTTGGCTATTCCTTGACCAGCTTCCTTTTTCATTTCTGTTAGTGAGTTTTTAAAACTTTATCTATTCTGTACAACTCTCCTATATAAACACCTTCCTCTTTTCTCTCAGAGGATGCTACTGCATCCTAATTCCTTGAGAAAATTGTGGCCATGGAAGTGGATGTCCTTACCTCTAACTTTCCTGACTTATATTCTTCTTCTTGTTTTATTTAGAAGCACTACCATACATCTGGCTTCATAAGTTAGAAATTTGGAAGTCATATTCCATTTTTCTCTTTCCTTTTCCTCAGTCTCACCTCTAAATAATAACCAAGTCCTATCTTTCTTATTATTTTCTTTTAGTATCATTGACATTGCCTTAATTATGGTCACCTGAACTATTGAGTTTTCTTTCCAACTCATCTTCTTATCTGCTGCCTCACACCTCACAATCTATACTCTCTGTTGCTGCCAAAGTGCTCTTCCTACAATGAAATCCCATCATGTCATTAGCCTGCTTAAAATTCTTCGATGACTCCCCATTACCTGAAATGAAATCCAAGCCCTTAGCATTTCATACTAGGCCCTTTGCTTTCAAGTCCGGTATCTCTCAATCTCTCTCTCTCTTTTCTTCTCTCTCACACTGTTACATCCTCTTTTACTTTCTTCATCAAAATTTCAATAATCCTACTGAGAAAATCTAATTATCATAATGGTTAAAGTGTCCCAATTCATTGCTTGAGATGCCCTTTAAGTAACTTGTTAAATTTCCCCCTCTATAATTAGCGAGAATTCTACTAGGGGACCTGATGTTATTTTTGCAGTGATCTAGATATATTTAAAAACATAGTCTTTTTGTTCTTATATTACTATCTGGCAACAACCTAGGTATATTTTAGGCTACAATACTTAGTTTTCCCATAGTGAATTGAAGGAATAGTCAAACCACTTTCAAAAGCTTGTGCATCAGACTGAGAGATGTAAATTAAATAGAGAATCCACTATATTACAGGCATGCTGAAGCATGCATACAGTGTGGAAAAATTTCAAAATGAAATAGGCTCAATAATAAGGTTGGAATGCCAATGGATAAATCCATAATTGTCTTCTAGAGGATACTTCAAACCTACAAGGAATATCTAGGGGTAGAACAGCAGATGAGAATGTCTTAAAATAGAAAAAGAAATTGTACTTCACATCAAAGACAGTCAAAAAATAGATTATTAAAGAAACACTTTCAGAAACTATAGAAAAATCTTATTCTTTATAAACTTATCAGTTACCCCAGGGTGTTTTTTTTTTTAATGTGATCTGGAACTACTTCTGCTTTTCACTTGATCTGTGACATTAAATAGGCCTAGAACTTTCTAAACTTTGGTTACCTAATCTTTATTTATTTATTTATTTATTTTATTTATTATTTTTTTTATTTCAGCATGTTATGGGGGTACAGATGATTAGGTTACGTATGATGCCCTTACCCTCCCTC
>NW_012146078.1:1098311-1104535 GCF_000956105.1 Propithecus coquereli | reverse complement strand
CCCCTTTTTGATTTCCAACAATTTTTACTTCTTTCTGTGCCCATGTGTGTTAATCAATTAGTTCCAAATTATTAGACAGTACATGTGGTGTTTGTTTTTTTCACTCTTGAGATACTGAAAGTGAACACATTTTGAGCTATTACTATATTCCAAGGATTGTTCTAGGTTGTTATTTTATTTAATCTAGTCTCTTCTCTTTACAAAAGTTCTCTGACCATAACTGAGGTTGAGGCAAAGGACTAATATTTTGTACAAAAGTTAAGAGAGAAAGTAGAAAGGCAATAGTGGAGAACCAAAATAGGTCTAAGAGGAGTTGGTAAATAAGAAGAGTAAGATCTGAATAGGTGATGGGAATGACAGGGAGAAGCAGGTGAAAGACCCTTGTTGAAGAGTACAACTGGCCATGTTGGTTCATTGGCAACTGCAGTCATTTTGCTAAACTGGCATCTCTGTTAAGCCAACAGGCCAAGAAGCCTGGTTGTTTCTGTTTCTGATTCTCTTTTGTAGCAGATTGGCATTTGTTTCCAAGCATAATGTTTTCCACTGTTCTTTATCTCAAAATTTGTTAATATAAGTATCCCTTTTTTGAAAAAAAGCAAGAACATTCTCTAGGGCCCCAGTGTTTTATTATAATATTTATTTAAACATGAGCAAACAGAACTGTGTATAAAATTCTGTGTACATACAGTTTTATACAACTCTAGATTCCACAAAACTATCACAATTTTTAATAGTAAGAAAATAAAATTGACATAAATAGCATTAATTTAACATCTGAAATGATGCCGTTCCATTAAAACTATATTGCCACGTGAAATCTGAGCATGGTACTCACTATTAAGGTGTAGGGTTTTCAAGTTCAGTGTGTCTCAGTTATCATTCGTCGTATGATTTCTCAATTCTTCCTTCAATTTTCTCTATTTGAACTACAGAAAAATCTTCACATTTATGGTTTTTTATGATGTTCCTTTGTCTCCAACTTCGATAAATATAGAATTTATGTGTTGAAAACAGCTTTGTTTTTTTTTTAAGTTATTATTTCACAAATATTAAAATAATACTTCTTGATGATAATAGAAACACCTTCTTAAACATTAGAATCTCATAGTGACCATCCAGATGATACAGAGTATACTTACGTTATATTAAAATTTAGAATAGCTTTAAAAAGAAATTTAAAAATTTTCCCAAATTCTCTTTGGAAGCTCAGTTTGCTGAGAATGATCTGAGAACTCCCAAGTCCTTGAGCTTTAGTTGGAGGAAACACTGCTACGGTTTTCAATGACCCTCCTCAATAGGAGAAAGTTAAATTTCCTCTGACAACTATGTCTCCGAGAATTTGCCAGGAGAAAGGGAAGCACAAGGAAGTCATAATTTGAATGAAAGGATAGAACATATTTGCTACACAGTCCTTCTCTACAAATATGTCTTTCTAGGGCAGGGACATTTCATCCTTGCTGTGAAAAAGGGTGGTCATGGAATTTATCATCCAACCAGGAATAGAGAAGAATGGCAAGCTATCAATAATTACAGCAGGATGACTATGTAACCAAGACTGTTCAGGCCACATGGTTACCCTAAAAGTAGTGCACGGGAAAGAGTGAGGGGGGCACTCCTGCATTTGCAGAAATCAAATAGATTTCATGCTTCATAAGAAGTGCTTTTGTCCCTCCTGTATACTTTATTGCAGTCCCTTCTGCAGAAATGAGATACCCCCCCTTCAGTATAAATAAAAACATCTTTAATTACAAAACAACATCCTTTCCACTCTCTGCCTGAAATCTAAAGTGTGAGGGTCTCCTTTTAATCAACACCTCAAAAGGTACTCCAAGTACTCTCTAATGATTTCAATCTCATATTCTTGATGGAGCTTTTGACAAGATCCCAGCTGAGATAACTGATAGTCAAGATGAATAGTCAAAGCTAACACAGCAGCTTTCAAACTTTTTTTAAGAATGCGAATCATGTTTATAAGATGACACGCAAATGTGAGTCTACAGATACACAAAAAGTTTTATCACACATTATCCTTAAGATATATACCATACACACACATGTATATATGTGTATATGTATAATTTCTTAAGACTGTGACCCACCTAAATGATTTCGTGACCCACTGTTGATGTGTGATCTGCAATTTGTAAACCACTATTAACCAGCCATTCCCTTTGTGTCTAGTTAAGTAAAAGGGTACGTGAATATACTATGTTAATTCATTTTCTACATGCCCTTTCAAAACTTTACTATTTTGTTCTTGTTTTGAGTAAGAATCAATTTCGACAAATTTAAAAAATCCTATGTAAAATATTATATACTGTCATTCAAAGTCCCCTCCAATCCTGTGTAGGACTATAATTATTAATTTCTCTTAGATTTCAGCAACTGTTTTCAGATTACTTGGACTATGTAAATCACATTACTTCCCATTTTGCCTTGTGTGTTGAGAAACATAGCTAATTCTATGATCAAGTGCAGTGATTATCTCTGTGTATCTCCCTTCACCTATCCCCTTCTCCATATGGCTTCTATTTCCTCATTATCTTCCCTCTTTAATAAAATAGTTATATTGTAGAAGTTGTACCCAATAAGGGTGTATGTACCAGAGTCAATCTGCCTGAGTTTAAAATCTGTGCCACTTTCTATCAATAGTTGTGTGATGTTACGCAAGTTACTTAACCTCTTAGTTTATTAGCAAAATTAGAATAATGATAATAAAAATAACAACCAGAATATCTATATCATAGGTTTTTTGTGAGAGCTAAATGGGAAAATATAAGTACTTAGCACATTGCTTAGCTCTACTAAGAACACAATGACTGAAGTTATTACTATTATCATCTTAAATTTTAGAAGTAGATATTACAATTACTTAGGGTTCATTTATTTTCCAATCTTATAGAACTAGGAAACTCCCATACACGCAAATCTCATTTAAGTGATCATATAAATGCATCTTTGCATCTTGTTCTATAAACATCCCTTTGTCAGTCAGGTGAATGAATAAAATGTTTTGTCTTGGAATCTTGAGACTAGGCTTACTCCTTTGTGGTATCTGTGTATGAGTTTGTTTCCCCACTAGTATACAAGAACCTTGAGGGCCAGGAGCTGTCTTATTAATCTTTGAGTTCTCCCAGCTTTCATTCACTATTTTCCTACAGTAGGTATTTCATAAATGTTTAATGAAATAAATTAACAGGTTCTTTTGAATATCAATAAAATAAGAAAGTTCTCAGCAGAAAGGAGTAAACATCCACACAGGGTTTGATAAAAGCACGGAGTTTGATATTCAGAACATTAGCTGAGGCAGTAAGGCCAAAGTACATTGCCCACATCCCTATCAGAAGTGGTTAAGAAAATGAGCTTTTTTAGTAAATCTAGGTATAAAATTTTGTCTCTGTCCCTTCCTACTTATGCAAACTTGGGCAAATTATGTAACCTCTTTAAACTTAATTTTTCTCAGCTCTACAATAAGGATAGTTAAAAGATTATGGAAAGTGCTTAGGACAGTGCCTAATATATAGAAAGCAGATGTATTTGATTTTCTATGCTGCCTCATGAAATACCAAATTTATCAGCTTAAAAGAACACAAATTTATTATCTTACAGTTCCCATGAGTCAAGAGATCAGCACATTTTAGTTGGGTCCTTTGCTCAGGATCTCCCAAGGCCAACATCAAAGTGTAATCAAGGTGTAAGCTGGGTATTCCCTAGGGAAAGATCTATTTCCAGCCTTCCTCCAGTTGTTGGAAGAATTAATTTTCTTGCAGCTACATGACTGAAGTCCAATTTTTGAACTAGTGCTGGCTGGAGCCACTCTCAGCAACTAGAAGCCACTCACAGGTCCTTGTCACAAGGACCCCCTGCACAGGTCTCTCACTCTATGAATCTCTTAATCTCTTCCTTCAGGAGAGACTCTTGCCCCTCCCACCCCCCTACCCCCATTGCCTTAAATGCTCAACTGATTAGTTCAGGTCCCCAGAGGACAATCTCCCTTTTTTGAACTCGGTGTCAACTGATCAGTAACCCACCTGAGTGTAAAGTGCAAACAACATAAAAACAAAATTACCTTTGAGATCTCTTAGGAAGGTGCAGTGTTGGCAATCTACCAGCATAAGTCCAACATACCCAGTTTCTCCTCCAATCTTAGGGAAAAAAGTGCTATTTTTTTCAATTTAGCACCTGATTATACAGCTAAGTGCCAAGCTATATAAATAATGTGTATATGTAAATAATAGAATCAGAGAGTGGTAGGATGCTGGCAGTAAGAAAAGCATGCAGTGAGAGAACATCAGCTACAAATCTCTCATCTGATACTCAAACACACACACTTGCTGAATACGGAATGGTGGGAAAAAATGTGATTCTCTTTCTCTTTAGCCGCATGCTCCCCCAAATTTAAATGCTCATTCAAAGTTGATCTAAATTACTGCTGGAGTTGGGCAGAATTCTAAGATGGCCCCAAGATTCTCACCCCCTACTGACCCACACCCTTGAGGATTCCCCTCCTCTTGAGTGTTGGCCAGTCCTATGAATGTGATAGAATATCACTCCCATGATTGGGTTACTGATCAGAGAGCAGAACTAAAAATGACTCTGGAGTTCCAGCCTGGATAACTTAAAAAATGATGGTAGCACTTTACAAATTTCCTATATGTAAAATGAAGAACATAAGAGTACCTCATAGCAAGCACATGTTTCTATTATTATTGTTATATATGTAAAATGTCTAACACAGTACCTGAGTGTTGGTTTCCAATAAATAGGTGTTATCTTAATATCTTTATCACCATCATTAATATTAATTCACAATCCTCAGTTTCTAATAGCTCTGAAAATCATCTTTTTTTGGTAACATATTCAATGATCTGACCTGAAGCCTTTTGGTAGCAAAGCCTTACCTGAACTAAGAAGTTATTTGTATCTTTATTTGCTGTGTAAATAACCATATGTTTTACTCTTTATAATTACTGTATTTATGGTGAGAAAAAATATTCGACTTAACCTCCTGACCTATCTTTGCCTATTTCCCTGACTCCTTAGCGTATTTGTAAAGATGACAGTATCTCTCATATTATTATCTAGCTCAATCAAAGGGATGATTTTGGATGCTGAGATTCTCTTGGGAGTGGTAAAAATATGTAGTATATGTAACATATTACTCTTCTAGTATTTGAAAATATCTAATTTAAAATTACATCCAGCTCAAGGGTTTTGAATAAAAGGTAGAACCTGTACTACTGCTGGGAGGAAAGAGCTACTTTGGGGAAACAAATAGTTGATTTGAGATATGTTGCATTTGAGGTGGTAGAAGCACGTCCAAGTGAAACTGTTTGCCAGGCAATTGGAGATACCTGATTGGAATTTTGACCAAACAAGTGAGAGATGTTATGTAAGTGAAATTTCAAGTCATGAGTTGGAATGGGATCTCCTAGAAAGACTTCGTGGGATGGGGAAAAAGCTGTGAGGTGATTGTTGAAACTTGGGGTTTGCATGTACCACACATAATGAAAAGCCCCAACTAGGCTAAACTATCACAAAGCAGATGCTTAGTAAAGTCAAAGTTGAGTCTGTTGGAGTAGTTTGAGATGGAAAAGAAGCAGGACAGTGCCATACTTGCCAAGGAAAGAATTAATTTTAAGGAGCAGTTGATCACTGGAATCAAGTGCTACAGAGAGGTTGAGAAAAGGAGAACAACAGCAAATAGATCGGATTTGGTAATTTTGGAGATTCAAAGATGATTATTGTGTATGCTGAGATGCTATCAGAGAGCTACTAACAGTTGCTATCAGGGAAGTGAGAACAGAGGATAGACGGGGCAATGGCAGCAGCCTATCTGGATTTTATTACTTCTTGAATATAACCATTCCTGGTTGATTCAAGAACACAACAGTCAAAGAATCACAGAACTTTATAACTAAATCTGATTATATATTCTGTCCCTCTTGGTTTGCAGTTAAGAAAGCTGATGCCTTCAAAGTGGTTAAGATTCTGATAATGGTCACATAGTGAGTTAGTGGCAGAGTTAAGACTAGGACATGAATACTAAGACTCCCAATTTAGTGCTGTTTCTGCTCTGTCTTAGATATGAAAGTGTGAGATTTATCTAAGGGTGCTGTTTGAATGACACCTTTAGGTGTTCTTGCAGCTCCCCTTAGTAGAGAAGCAAAATACTCCTCCACCAGCTCAAATATAAAAAGGCAGCAAATATATGTTTGTATATA
>NW_012146078.1:1091287-1097396 GCF_000956105.1 Propithecus coquereli | reverse complement strand
TGGGAGCTGAGGTAGGAGGATCACTTGAGCCCAGGAGTTTGAGATTGCAATGAGCTATGATGATGCCACTGCACTCTACTCCGGGTGACAGAGTGAGACTCTGTCTCAAAAAAAATCAATAATATAAACACTTATTGAGTGAATGAATGGATGAATAAATGAGTGAATGAATGAAATGATGTTTACTGAGCATTCAGGAACAGTGGTAAGAAAAGATGACCTGGCTTAATCTCCTGACTCAGTTGTGTCTGCTTTTCTTACTCACCTCCAACAGAAATAGTCTTCAGCACATTTGCAAATACAAGAGTAGCATTCAATCAAAGAAACAAATTTACATTGTCTCTCAAAATTATTAACAGATTTTACTTCTTTGGGTGCCGGAAAACCTTAATAAAGATTTGGAACTTGGGAAAGAGATCATGGAGGCAGCGGTGGAATGCATTGATCCTGGTTCTCCAATATCCTGATTATGTATTTATTTATTACTCAGTCACTTTTTGGGCTTTTTGTTTTGTTTGAAATGTAGCCTAGAGGGCAAAGAGATATACAAGAAATTCTAGCCTTATTTGGAAGTTCTCTGTAGAAAATGGCTTATCAATGCACTTTTCCAAATGTAGTATACAAATATGCCTTATTTCAAGTAATTTGCAAAGTATTAATCATATATTTAACCCTGTACTATAAGAATATATTTTTTTCTTTCCTAAGTGTAATGTGCTCTCAACCATTAGTATCTAATGTCACAAATTTCTAGTGCTGCCAGATTAGAATACCTTTGAGGCCTAATGGCACCTAAGTGTCTCACCATAGGACAACACCGCTAAGCAAATTCCAGTGCATTGCTCAAGGAGCCATGTATAATACTGGCAGGCTGCCTCATCAGTGATTTACCTTGAGACACAAGTATTGTCAACACATTCCTTATTCACTCCCTCCCCTCTCCTACAACTAGGTAAATTCGTATTTCTAGAGCAGCAATCACAAAGTACACCTAGTTATTTTGTCTGGATTTCTAGCTAAATTAAACTGCTACATAAGTGGAAATATACCTCCTTGGCTTCTCTGCCAGCCTACCCTGAGAACATTCTGGCTTAATTCCTATCTTTAACAAAACCAAGAAGACAGTCTTTTGCATCTCCTTGTGAAAAGTATTTACATATTCAGAAATCAGCTTGGCAAACCAGAGCTAAGAGTATGGGGAATAAACATTGTCTCTGTTTTTCTTTCCCCTCAAAGTTGAGAATTAAATTCTTGAATATGATAAGAGCTAAAAATTGGCAAAAGGGAGATGGCAACAGTGATGCGACATCTGTCAAGAAGTTGCGTTGATCATCGAGGCCTTGCTGCCCACCTCAAGCACTCTGGGGCTCTCAGGGGCTTGGCAGGTGTCTGCCTTTCCCCATTTCCTTTCTCTGGACTGGCTTTCCTGGGCCTGATGGGGCAGAGGCAAGCGTTCCACAGCTCACATTGCCTAATTTAAAATGCACGGTGGGTAGAAATTAAAATTAAAATGAGTTCTTTTTTTAAACAAAAATGTCACCATTCTCTTTCAAAAATGAGAACCTGAGTAATGACTCTCTCCAGAGAAAAGATTGGTGTCAAATTATGAGGCTGTGCTTAGTGGGCTTATGATTTATGTATATGAATACATGATCTTTTGACAAAGAGTAAGATGAGTTTGAAATTGTATTTATTTGGCAAGCTAATATTGGCTTCTTTCACTTTTAAGCTATTGGCATACATTTCATGTGCCATCTACACTTATTTAATATCAGGTAGCAAGGACATGGGTGTTCATGTTCACAACTAGGGCAGGCACTTATTCATTGGAACACGCAGGAAGTCTCCAAACAATTCCATGGGATGAGAGCTGTCTTTTTGTGTTGTGATGGATATGCTAAGCCATTTGTTTTGTTCCTAGGAGCATGGTTTCTTTAGCTGTTCTCTGTTTCTTGCTCTTTCTTGTCTATTAACATTACAAAAAGAGGTCTAAACCTCCGGCAAGTGGAAAAATTGGTGTAAGGACCACCAGCCTTTAGAAATTTTTTGGAAATGTATATTCCATTTCTCTCTATCTCTCTCTGGCATGTTATTTTAGCAGTCAAGCCATTTGTATATCAAAAATAAGATTTATAAATTATCCAGTCTATTTTTACTGAGTAAGAATCATGAGTATGATCACATATGAAATTTTTCTATGGGGAATCCAGGATTAGTTATATTCTGCTTACTTGTTAAGTGAGATGATTAAATGAGCACCATTTGATCCAAATTCATAGCTGCTGCTGCCATGTTGAGTTCAGGCTGTTTTGAGGAGTGTGGTTCTCACCTTCCCACTAATCCATGAAGGAAAATCTTAAAGTTCCATGTCTACAGCACAATATCTGTGTTCTGTTATTTGACATTTTCATTATATATACAGACCCTTCAGGAAAGAACAATAGTTCTAAGTCATATTTAGCATTGTGCCTCCTCGAAGCTTAAGACATTTTCTTTGAAGATATTAAGAGGACATCTGCACAAACACTACATGCTCTACTGCCCTTATAAATTTTGAGTTTGTGATCCTTTCTTGAGTCCCACCTGTAAAATCATTCAGATATTTTACCAAGGCTATTATTCTCCCATCACATGTCCAAGAAGATCTTGAAAGAAGAGATAAGACATACGGAAAGAACAATATCTTTGAAATGAGTCAGATGCTTAGGAAGTCATTTGGCTTCTGAATATTGGTTTCCTCTTCTGTGGAACAGAGATGGTAATATTGTCTTGAAGGGTTACTGTATGGGCTGGAACTTTCAGGCCTTCTGGTAGGTAGACTCTCGCAAGTCTACCATCCTTTCTCTTGGCTGGACATCATTTACAGCAATGCTGCTGCCCTGGATAATTCTCATCATTACACACATAAAATGTCCAGCACCCTGGTCTTTCTGTACTGTTCCTAATCTGTCCAGTCTAACAGCGACTCCCACTGGTGTTCTGAGTACCTCTTAGAGTTTATGTGTTTCTAGGTTCTATGAGCTACTACTTTCAATTAGTGTTTTAAGCTATTTTTCCTCAATGAACATAGAACTTTTGAAGTTCTCCCAGAGACTCCAGAAGCAGGCCTATAACTTATTCATTCATCCATCAGATAAATATTTAGTCCTTTAACCAACCCACCTACCCAAATCCAACATTTCTGGATCCTCTTTACACTTTGCACCTTCTCTTTTTTCACCTATCATTAGCATACCACAAAATCTATTATTTTTTTATTGCCCCTTTCTCTGTTATAATGCAAGTTTCACTAAGTCAGGGATCTTTGAATGTTTTGTTCACTGATGTATCCCAAGCAAATAGAATAATTCATAGCACTTATCAAATAGTTGTTGAATGAGTTTATAATATACTATGTTTTCAGGACACGGAAACTGGTAAGTTATGTTGCTTTTCCAGAGAACAGTTTATTCAGGAAATTTTTTAGTGTTATTTAGAATTATCAAAGCTTCACATTGAGTATCAGCTCCTTTCTTCTGTACACTGAAGCAAAGGTAATATCACAACCTGACTCTGGATTCTAGGCAAGCTGTTGATCTCCTAGGGTCTGTGCTATTCTTCTCCTCCTTCTCATCATCATCATTATCATCATCACCATGATAGCTAGTCTCCAACGTGGTTCCTAATGGTCCTTTCCTCCTGGTATTCACACCTTTGTGTAGACCTCTCCTCATCCCATAGGGATGACCTATGTAACCAATAGGAAATTGTAGATATTGTGGAAATGATTACATGTAATTTCTAAGGCTAGGTCATAAAAAATACTGCAGCTTCAACCTTTCTCTCTTGGATTATTTCCTTTGGGGGAAGCCAGATGTCATGAGGACATTAAAGCAGTCTTCGAAAGAGGTCCAGGGGGCAAGGAACTAAGGCCTCCTGCCAACAGCCCTGTGAATGAGCCATCTTGGAAGCGGATTCTCTAGCCCTAGTCAAGCCTTTAGATGAATGAAACCCTGGCCAACATTTTGTCTCTAGCATCATGAGAAACTCTGAGCCAGAGCCATCTATCTAAGCTGATCCCAAACTCCTGATCCACAGGAAGTATGAACTACTAAAAATATATTGTTGTTTTAAGCTATTAAGTTTTGATGTAACTTGTTACATAGCAGTAGATATCTAAAGTAATCATCACTGCACTTCTGGAATGCCTTCATGTACAAACAAGTATGTGATTTCATTCTCATATCAAACCTCTGAGTTGGCAATTGTCTTAGTCCATTTTGTGCTGCTATAAGAGAATAACTGAGACTGCATAATTTATAATGAACACAAATTTATTTGGCTTATGATTCTGGAGACTGGGAAGTCCAAGAGCATGGCAAGGGCCTTTGTACTGCATCCTCCTGGGGCATAAGGTGGAAGGGCAAGTGAGCATGTGAGACAGAGAGAGGAAGGGGACCAAATTTACCCTTTTTATCCAGAGCCCACTCTGGGAATAACTAACTCACTCCCATAATAATGGCATTAATTCATTCATGGGAGCAGAGCCCTCATAACCTAATCTCCTCTTAAAGGTTCACCTCTCAACAATATGGCCTTGAGGATTAAGTTTCCAACACCTGAGCTTGGGGGTGGGGGGCATTCAAACCATAGCAGCAGTCATATCCTCATTATACAGATGAGGAAATGGAAAGTCAAAGAGTCTAGTTTATACATCCAGGGAGTGGAAAAGAGAATTTGAAAACAGACATTATTTTTAATGACCATGTGGTGCTGAATAGAGCATAATCTTTAGAGTATAAGACTGCATTTGGCAGTATCTCAGCATGGTTCCTGAGAAACTTGGCAACCACAAACCACTTTCAATAATGTTCCTTTTAAGGTACAACGTGAGAATACCTAGGTACTTAGAATTTCAGAAATTATCCAAAGCTTCCTAATGTCCCCTAAGATAAATGCATAGGTTCTCTATAATTACAATCCACGGTTCATGCTAAGTTTTTACTTTACTAACTGGTTTGCTTTCACTAGCTGGTTCCTGATGGAATGTAACACAAGGGTGGGAAGTTTAGATGGTAGAAAGAGATAAGGGATGGTGACATTGAAAGAAGAAAAAGGTACACAGAAATCATGGTTGTAAAATGTCAAAAATAATCTTTGTCATTTCACAAATTCTCCACCAATTCTAGTCTTTGAAGAAGGGCACACTTTTTCAAAAGTAGGTGACCAATAGCTTCCCCTGTTTTTCTGGGTTTGCTACTTTAGTATCTTATCTAAAAAAGAGCCATATCCAATAAAAAGGACAGAAAATAAGAAATACGTAAGAACATAATAAACCCCTGATCTGAACTTTATCCATGTCCACTCTCCTATTGTATTAGAATGCCTCTATCAGTCCAAAATAGGATTAAATGTAATTAAAGTAATTCTCCTAGCAGTATCCCACCAAAGAAATGCAGATATATATTCTGATTGCTTAAAATGTTTACATGTGAATTAGACATAAAACTTCTGTCTGCAAAACAGATGGAAAATTAAAATCTAACTGATGAGTGCTTAAAGATGACAGTCTAATTTCTCAAAATTTATAAACCACCTTATATTGCTGCTTTTGTGCTCAATACTGCATTGTCCTTTGTGTTTTAAATTCTTTCGCTGACTTATTTCCTGTGTCAGTTTTCCACAGTCAGCATCCTTTAAAATTGGCTTAGAATTTTGCTACAGAAAATGCTGAAAAATCCCTTGCTGATTGTGTATGGCATGTACCTCACACAAAATATACCATATCTCATTTTCTTTTTGAGCAATGCTTCTTATAAACATGAAATTACAATAGAGTTGGGAGAACTATCTAGAGAGGAACAAATAGTTGTTATGGGATATAACTCTTTTCTATGAGCACTAACACTATATAAGACCTTGAACCTAACTCCAAAAAAGAAAGACTCAGTATAGAGAAGAGACAAATACATAGCCAAATGACACATGTATTCAGCAGGAAACTTAATCTACAAACGGCCTATTGTGGCAGCCAATAAAGCTAATGGGCATTAACACAAGAATGCTACCTAGAATGAGGAAAGTGACAGCCATTTTCTGCTCATACATTTGCTAGGATATTGCATTACAT
>NW_012146078.1:1088451-1089767 GCF_000956105.1 Propithecus coquereli | reverse complement strand
CTCCTCTTCCATGAGCACTGTTAATGTATTGGGGAGACAACAAAACACACAAATGTATGCCTAGAAAAAATTCTGGAAAGAAATTTGTCAAACGTCAATATTGATTTTTCTGTGTGGGCATAATTATGGATAATATTTATTGTTTTGTATACATTTGTGCATTTTGCAAATTTTCTATAATAAAGATATATTTAAGGTTATAACTAGAGAAATATATTTTTAATAGTACAGTGCCTTTTATAGCGCTTATAATAATAAAAGCATAAACAGTTAAAACTTGAAGGGAGAGCTGGAACAGGACTTGGTTTCCTTTATTTTAGTTCAGTCTTTTTTTGTTGTTGTTTCCTCCCCTTAGCTGTGTTTCTGTGCATATAGTGTGTTTAGCATAATATGGTAGGAAGATAGGTGACTCTTCTGGAAGCCAGGCCTACTTCTGACACTAGCAAACTCCGCACCTTGCAGCGGGCTGCTTAACCAGTCTAGACTTCAGTTTACTCCTTTGTAAAATTAGTGATTTGGACTATTCGCCATGTGGTCTCTTCTATCTCTGATTTTCCCCGATTCCGTAGAATTTTATAGTCTTACTCTAACTAAAATTCTGATTCTGAGGTAGATATTGGAATACCAGTTTATTAGCTTACAGAAGAAATTAAGTGATGTGTAGACAAAAGGCCTTGAAGTCTGTGTTATTAATTCATTTTCTTAATGTAGCCAAACTATGAAAGTATTGCTTGGCAGATCAAATAAGAGTCAAATATTAGCATATTCAGAAGGTTTAACTTAAAACATGGAAAGACAGTAATAATCCATGACCACTTTATTGATTAATTTTGAAATTACTATCACATGCATGGAAATACTTAAGGTTCAAATAATTAGAAAATTTTACAGTATAGACTGACCAGCTTTGGAGTCAGAAGTGTGCTTGTTGAGTATGGAATCAGAATAAGAGGCATCAGAACAAGCAAGCTGTCTAAAGACAACAGTATAAGATAGCCTGAAACATTTACATACCTGGAGATTCAAAATCTGTGGCCGACAGCCTCCATATGCCACCTCCATCTTAAGTATACCCTTACCAGTGGGACTAGGAATTTCTGAATTGGAGGTTCCCTCTTTTTTGCACACTGCCAAAGTTGGGCTGTGCTGAGACTGAGAACCCTGTGCCTTTCCTTTCTCTTTGCTTCCTGGCTGGACCTAAACTCCTTTCTCTAGAGGATTGCCTCTTTTCAGTGACTTTGCATATCTATATCCTCATCCAGGTTGCAGTTTAACAATCTTAAAGGCTTTCTTATTTTCCTGGTTTTGAAAGAGGG
>NW_012146078.1:1087873-1088401 GCF_000956105.1 Propithecus coquereli | reverse complement strand
TATTTAATGAGCTCTGTGGATTCAAGGTTCATATTTTTAATTAAGTTTTCAAAATATGGACCTAGAACCTACACACAGAGAAAATAGGCTGAATCAAAAGAACTGAGGAGATAATTAGCTGCTTCAGGAGGTGTACATTTGCAATTACTGGAGGTGTTCAAATATGGAAAACTACTTCAGAAGGAATGCACATGGATGCAATGTCTTTTAATACGCTGTCACTTTATTCATTAATATGTTTTGCCCAAACAACATCCAGGACAGGGATCAATCAAATTGGGAAGTCTTCATTTTTTGGGAAGGGGGTTGGGTCAATGCTGGACAGAGCAGCAGAAGCACAGAGGAAGACTGCTTGCTATATCTCCTCCCCTCCCCACTATACAATTGGTAAATTTATCTTCCCTGGGAGAGAACTATGAAACTCTCTGGAAAACTTTCTGGCAACAAATAGTAGGAACTTTAAAGATGTTCACATCATTTGTCCTAGCAATTTCACTTCAAGAAGTATAAAAGAAATAAACAGATGTT
>NW_012146078.1:1081887-1084213 GCF_000956105.1 Propithecus coquereli | reverse complement strand
AGGCAGACTTTAATTTAAGCAGCAGCACAAGGCTCCATTATGTTTTTCTGTTCATGTTGGCCTCCATCGGCTGTCCTTTCCCCTCCCTCCCTGCCAAAATAAGCATTTCTTCCCACTAGGCATATACTCTCAGCCCTTGGAACTTGAAGCAGCTATCAGGAGTCTACAAATTAATCTGTTCCGTCTTCACTAACAGATGCTATTCTGGCGCTGGGAACATAGGCTGAACTCACGGGATTTGCAACATCAAGAGTAAGTGTGAAAACTACAAACATTCAAAAGGCACTCATTTTATTTAATTCACAGATCTTGGCATTTTATTAAAAAATGGAAGCTCAAATCCCTTCCTCATTACCCTCCTCAAACAATTTCTCCTTTATTGAAATTCAATGCTCTTTTTAATAAACCCCAAATAAGCACAACAACCAGATGTGACCAGAAAAACTGCAAAAGGCTTTAAAATGAATTATCATAAATGCCACCCTAAGCTTCTGGACCCAGGGGACACCATAGTGCTACAATACATGCATAGTGAGAACAAAGGAAGACCAACAAGCAGGTAAGAGTCCTGAACAGTGTGTGCCTCCCAGCACGAGTTACTCAAGAGGCACTGCTGGTGTGGCTGTTTAAAAGCAACAACATGTTTTGGAAAGTGAATTTAAAGCATGGGAATACTTTTGCCATCTTAATGCCATAAAAAGGAAAAAAGTACACCACAGGCTTTTAGGAGTCAGGAGAGGGTTGGGCTGTGCAGTGTTCTCATTTAAAAATCCTTTTAAAGACTGCTTATTTTTCCTTATTCTTTCGCTTCCTGTGCTAGAACAAAAAGCACTCCATGGAATGCAAGTGACACATCATTTTATGCATCCAAGTGCTTTATTCGCTTAACTGTTTTTTTCCCAGCAATTTAAATAAATCACAGAGATGGAATTAGATTTTCCTGAAGAGCTAGAGAAAGCCAGTGAGAGGCTGAGTCACAGTTAATTTCTACGGAGTTGAATTTCACTCCCTCCATTTAGGTGAAACTCATGTGGTTTGGAAAATAATGTCTGGCATCTTATCAGCCTACTATAAAGACTGCTTAGGCTCCTGACTAATGAGTCTCTGAAATGTTTTTAATGAATGATGGGGGGAGGAGTATGAAATGTCCTCATGTTTATTCATTTCCTCGTTGTAATGCCGGCTGATAGACCCACTAAAAGATTGAGCACTTAAATAATTAACTCATTTAAAGTGTGAATTATATGCATGATTTGCCTGACATGCAACTAGTGAAGTGGAACACACAGTAAAACCTCTCCATGCAGCAGGAGAGGCAGGGAGGAGAGTAGGTTATTCTAAGTCCGGTTAATCTGAGAAGGAACATTTAGTAAAGGGATCAGACATGAAGGGGATTGGAGAAGGAGGGGATCAGATACTCAATTTCCTTCTTCCAGAACACGAGCTGGCGACTGACCTTTCTGTAAAGGGACAGATAGTAAATATTTTAGGCTTTGCAGGCCATATTGTCTCGGTCACAACCACTCAGCTCTGACAGGAACACAGCCATAGATAGTAGGTAATTGAATGGGTGTGGCTGTACTGCAATAAGATGTAATTTATGGGCATTCAGATTTGAATTTCATACAATTTTGAGGTGTCACAAAATATTATTCTTCTTTTGATTTTTTTTCAACTACTTCAAAATGTAGAAAGCCTTCTTAACTCACAGGCAGGACAAAACAATCAGTGGACCCATGGGCAGTAGTTCAGGATCCTGCTCTCGAAGGCTGGATATAAGTTTCCCCATTTAGTTGACTGTGTCCAGGGCTTGAGGTAGGACAGAAAGTGGTACAACTGTAGAATGTGAGATTGAAAAGAGATTGTCCAGTCCAGCATCCTTACTTTAACAGCCATCCCCAGCATTTCTAGCTCACTATTAAGTATGATAGAACATGTATGTAATAGTACTGAAGGAGCTCAGGAAATTTCATGCCAAAATATGACTCCTTGGTATTTTGTATTAAGGCCCTTAGAGATTAACAGGCCCTGGGAAAAGAACAATTGACTTCCTTTCCCCTCTCTGTTATCTCAATATATTTCAGGAGAGACCATCAAGTGTGCAACCAGACCTGGCTCAAATCATTTTAAACATAATATTTGTTTCTCAGGTTAGTTTACAAGTCAATATGTTTCTCCCCATCCATGCATTTTTCCAAGTATCTATTCATCCTCCCTAGCAACCATTTATTGCCCCTAAACAGAATTACCTATACTCCTCATATCCCCCCTCCTTTCTAAAAGACATGTATAAAAATATCTGGATCCCATTGAGATATTGAGTAAT
>NW_012146078.1:1080659-1081837 GCF_000956105.1 Propithecus coquereli | reverse complement strand
TGTATCTTTGGTTTTCATATATATGATATTGACAGGAAAATGTTAAAGGATTTTTTTTAAATCAGTGTGGAGAAATATCTGTGAGGTACTGAAATAGTAAACATTGGAAAATTACAAAAGCCCCAAATTCCAAAACTCCAACAAGATTATTATGCCAGTTAGTATCTGACTTGCAGTTTCAAACTCCTCATTTTATATGAATTCTGTAGACTCTCTCTGGTGGTTTGTACATCTAACATTATTCTATGGTGCTTCTATTCTGAAGATAGATATCATTAATCATCCCTTTCTTCCTGCTCAATATTCTCTTTATTTTAACTAGAAAAGGGAAAATTATATCATCCTCTGGTATACAGTTGCTGTGGAATCGATTAAATACAGTTTCAATAACTTTCTCATTATAGTTTAGACCTTATACTCTTTATAAGAAACTATCTTGCCTATGGACAGATTGTCAGATCTTTTTAAGTTATGAGAAACATAAACTTGAAAAACATAAATTCAAACTCGCCTGAGAAAAATGCTGGACTCTATGATCCACCAACTAGTAGAAAAGAAAAGGAAATAGCACCAGGTACAAACAGACCCAGGACACAAATGTATCTTCAGATCACTTTCTCTTTGCTGCTCAGCTCTTCCTCTCTTTGTATGTTTGCCTCGAACCCTCCTACTGCTTTCTAGCTTTCTTCTGCTAGCAGGTAAGATATTAATAGCTGGTGACTACCCCATCCTGTAGGACACCCGCTTAGCCTCCAAAGAAGAGAGAGCCAACCCTTTCTCTCCAATGTCTATATTGCAATCCAAGGAAAGGACTCTGTTGGGCCTTGCTTAGTCACTTACCTACCAGCAAACCAACCATACAGGCCAAAATGGTATGGTGCGCTCCCATGATCAATCCTCGGTCATTTCTTTTGGCAGGAGATTGGGGATTAGATTGTATTTGACAACAAAAAAGGAGAAAAGGATGCTTGCATATTAGGCACACAAACGTAGTAGCTAACCTGGTTTACTCTACCCTCTAAGAATAAAGGCATTTATAAAGTTATATTTAATTTTTCATTATAGTAGCCAGCCATCCTGGGTTTCCTAGAGCCAACTTCATTTAAAATATTCTATCCCACTGAGTGACCACGTGTCCCAAGTTTTATATGGGAAATTAAATCATTCTATTCTAAGGC
>NW_012146078.1:1072387-1077394 GCF_000956105.1 Propithecus coquereli | reverse complement strand
TAAATAAAGTCTCAGGTACTGTTAAAATCTCATACAATAGTGAAGTATATAAACCAGAATCCTAATGTATTAATTTTCAAAGAGAAATATAAATATTAAGCACACCAAGTCTTCATATTATCTTTACTGTGTGGTTCTCTCTATAAACCAAATACTTAAGAAGCTAAAGCACAGAGAGTTTGCCGTTATGAACAGGAAATTAGAGCAAAGGTGATTGGTTTACATGATTCAAATGTATGATACTTGCACTTCCACAGGTGGAGATACATAGAGATGAGATCTGCTTGGATTTTCCAGGTGCCCCCACCACTGGGCATGGACATGCCACTATTTGCCACTATGATAGCTTTTTTTCTGTGTTATCTTTTGAAACAACTACTCTGAATGACATGCTCTTTCTTTACATAAATGATTTCCCTCTGGTTCATGCACATCCATAACAAGCCTCCCAACAATTTCTGGAATCCTTCTGCAGGTACCTTATAGGTGCTTCCAAACTAGAACCCTTCCTGTGCTACATTGCAAAAATGGCCATAGATATCTATATACATACACACACACACACACACACACACACACACACACACACCCCTCTATCTGTGCCCTATTAGTACTCACACTCTGATTCTCACTTTAATTTGCTTTAGCCAAAGGAACATGAGCAAATGTGACACAAGCAGGGCCTTGAAAAGCCCTTGCACTTTGGGGCTTGCTCCGCTGTTCTTATTGAAACCTGGAATGCTTCCCATGGGAATGCCTGTTGGATGATGGGAGGAATATGACCTGTTATTACAGTGACAACATCATAGACCATGCAGCTCCTGGCCAAGCCACACATGCGTGAGCCCAACAGATATCAGCTGAGCTGCCCCAAATTAGCGGAACCTCCCAACTGCTGCATAGACTCCAAAACAATGGTAAATATTTGTTATTTTAAGCCTGTCTATGGTGTGCTTGTTTGTTCTGCGGTGAAGGCTAACAGCTTACAGTACCATTCCCTTTACCTTCCTGCTCCATGACTTTCTGGTGATATTGCCCCCAAAGTTTATGGAGCTACCATTGTGCTCTGAAGGCAGTTAGCTGAAATACAAAATTTATTCCCAACCCTTGCCCAATATCTCTTGGTATTACATCCTCTCCCTGAGATCCCAGAGAAGTTGCCTCAAGCATCCCAAATCTAACACACATATTGTGTGCAAATTACCTAGTGGTTTGATTCTAAAATGTATCTCTTCTATAAGGAAAGAAGAGGATAGTATAAAAAATCCCCTCTTTAGGAGCATTTGAATACAGAAAAGTATATCACAGAGAGAAGGCAAAGTTTTACACATGGAATAAATTGCTATTGACAGAATTTCAAGAATCAGTTGAGATATTATGGATGAAATGAGTTTCCTAATGCACCTTAAATAAATGCGTTTGTTGAGTTAATACCATTTCCATAGCCAGGGCCAGTTTAGGGTGAAGCCATCAAGTTTCCTAGGGCACAAAATTTAAGAAGAAATTTATTCCCAAGGCCATGCAAGTGCATGGTCGGCACCTGAAAGTGATGGCCTCTTTGAATTTTGTGCGCCAGGTACCCTAATCTCAGCCCTGCCCCACAGCATTGTGTCGGACATTGTGCTCACCAACATTTGCTGGGACTGTAGCAAGACACTGTTGGTTTCACCCCCAACATCCATTCGTGTCCTTTTTGTCTTACTGTTATAGCCCAGGTTTTGTTCAGGTGCCTCCACAGAGATCCATGTTTACACGTGGGTTCTCACCTTGCCCTAGGGGTGAGTCATGATTGTTCTGAGTCAGGATAAGTCTGAGTCAGGCATGGTGCCAATGATTGGTTCCTGTGGTCATGTGATTGAATTCTGATCAGTGGGAGCTGGAGGAATGCTGCTGGGCTGCTCCTGGGAAAGGTAAACTCTCCAATCAAAGGGAATACATAGGAGGGAAGTTCTTGTTTTATGCTAAACATGGCCTTGTTTCCAGATGATACCTAGCTCTGTTTTGACCAGTTGCAACAATGAGGGATGCATTGCTGACATGCCTGCGGTGGTACCTTAGCACCTGGGACCTTAATGACAGGGCCAGAATCTGAATTAACTGTACCTTAGTGTTCCTTCCAGATTTTTTTTTTTTTTATGTGAGATAAAAGTAAGCCACTTGTAGTCAAGTTTCTGTTAATTCAAACTGAATGTGTCTTAACTAATGATGCAACCTAATACTCTGAGTTTGCAGAAAGAGAGTTTTGCCTGTGGGGGAGACTGCCACTTCTTTAACGCTTTAAACAGCATAAAAAATATCTCCTTTTATTCAAGCATGGTTCAAGAAACAACAAACAATTTCTGAGACCTGAGATCTTACGAATCTACATAATTTAAGTTCTGGGGTGAGCTGCACAGCCGCAGACTTGATACTAATGGACGCAAAAAGGAATCTGCAACCTTTTGTTACAGAGAAGATGTCTCAGGACACTAGGGTTAGAAACACAGGTACTAATAAGCAGAGGACCTCTGTTTTGTAGTATGAGAACAAGAGGAGCAACACAGAAAGTTGGTGGAGAAAAGGAAGCTCACTTGTATTTAATTGACTGAGATACACATCAGCAATGATTTAGAAAAGGTTGCTGAGTACCTACTTGATGGCTACTTAGCTACAGAAATCAATCAAGAAAATACATTCCCTGCTTATAGGGACTTTATTTTTAAAGGGAGTTAGAGATATGAGAATAAAACAGTAATATTATAGCTGTGCATGTTTTACAATCTGAGTTCCCCTTCATTCTGTTCCATCTCTGCACTAGGAGCATGAATCAAGGAGGAATTACTAAGGGGAGGGAAGGGAAGCTAGAAACTGGATGAGGGACAAGAAACTCTGGAAAATATTAAAGTAGAACAAATGAAATGAACTATAAGGGAGGCATGAGGGATAGAATTAAAAAGAGTAGGCAGTAAGGGAAATAATACTTCTTGGCCGCTTACCACTTGCCAGGCACTTTAACATGCTTCCTCATTTACTTTTCACAATAATCCTGAAAAGAAAGTATTTTTACCTCAATTTACAGATAAAGAAAGTAGGGCTCAGTAAGCTTATGTGACTTGCCCAGCTAAGTGACAGGACTGGGATTCGAATCCAGGTCTACTCTGTCGCATTGCCACATACACACAAAAGTCTTCGAGTTCAGAAAGTGGGCTGCAAAGTCCCTAAGACAGGAGTAAAACATAAAATCTGTTACTACATAAAACCTATATCTAGAATTTTTCATGGCGTGAGTGAAGTGTAAGACCAAACGACTGACTGATCTGGCACAGTGGGTGAGGCGAAGGCGCGAGAAGGAAAGATGAGTTTCTGGGAGATGCAGGGACACGAACGAATGTGGTCTTGGGTACTTCACTTCCATTGGAAGGGGTTCTGCTACAAGATAGGGAGACAGAAAAATGGCAGAGGCCACAGGATGTGCTGGGGTTGAGGGCATGAAGATATGATCAGCCACCCTAGTGACTCAATACCTGAGGTTGTCCCACATGGTCAGTACAATGAGGGGGAGAGAGAAGGACCTGGCTGAATGTGGCAGTGGCTCTGTGAGACACCTCGGTTTTTATCTGCAGCGCAATCCTGTTGGTCTCTCTCAGTTCCTATCTACAGCCAGAGGCTGCTTACTGAGGGAACATATCCTGAGTGCAAAGGGGATGAGCTTCTGCCCGTACCCTCTAGGTTAGCTGCTCCTAGGGCAGGGGCAGCCAGCCAGCCAGGAAGTGTTGCCACCTGTAACCAGAACAGGAGGAAGGTGGTGGCCAGAACTCCATCTCAGACAACCTATATCTGCCATACAACCATCCTTTTAGGTTGGATGTTTCACAGGCTCACTACATGCAACACTTCCCAAACTGAACTCATTCTCTTTCCTCTTGTTTTGCACTTTCCTGTCTTCCCAACCATAGGTAATGACATGGAGACACACATGCCAGAAACCATCATCCTGGACTCTTTCTTCTCCTTTAACATAGCACCATTTCCTCCCAGCTTCCCTTTTCAATTATTCTCTCATTTATTAACTCCTTTCATGCATACTGTCACTGCCCTATATCAGGTCTTCACCATATCTCATCTGGACCCTTCCTGCTGATCTACTCCTTCTAGTCTGGTCCCCTTTAAGTTCAATAGCCCCCACTCCACCACCCAGGGTGAACTTCCCACCACACACTCTTGCTTTGATTAGCAACTTGTGGCCTGCAGAATTAAGCCCCAGCTCTTTAGCTATTCAGCATAGTACATGAGTCTCCCAACAACTGGTCTTAAGTACTTCTTACTCCCTATCTCCTCCTACTCTTTGTTATTTGAACTTTATTATTTAGCCATACCCAGCAGCTTGTAGTTCTCAGAACACACCATATAGGTTAATGCCTTAGGTCTTTGTTCATGTCTGGATGCCTTTCTCATCTTTCACCACCTTGCTAACTCTCTGGTCATCCTCTCCAGTACACTAGCCATCTTCTTCAGAACCCTGAACCAGACATGAGGCTAAGCACTGCCTGCTTTCCCTTCGCTTCTGTGCTACAACTAGAATCCTCATTATCTTTCTAATTTAATGTATTGAAATGATCTGTTTATGGTTTGCCTCCCTCAGGTGACCAAAGAATTCTAAATGGCAGGGCCTGGGACTTGTTTAGTTTGGAATCCTCAAGTTCCTAAAATAACAGGCACATAGTCAGGAGATAGTAAGTGTTTATTAAACCAAATGAAAATTCTCTTACACTGACCAAAGTGCCCTCTTTGCCTTCACCATACTGTATAAATATACTTTAAGCTGGAGGGATACCCCTAGGCTGTTGACCTGGATAATACTTGTTACACTGTTCAATTTATCCTCTTATTGTTTTAAAAGCATCTACCCAAAGGGCCGGATGTGGTGGCTCACACCTGTAATCCTAATACTCCGAGAGGCCGAGGCTGAGGCAGGAAAATAGCATGAGGTCAGGAGTTCAAGACCAGCCTAAGCAAGAGTGAGACCCC
>NW_012146078.1:1063175-1072306 GCF_000956105.1 Propithecus coquereli | reverse complement strand
CAAGACTCTGTCTCAACAACGAAAAAAGCATCTACCCAAAGGAAAAAAAAAGACATTCTATAAAAAAGACATCTGCACTCAAATGTTTATAGCAGCACAATTCACAATTGCAAAGATGTGGAAACAACCCAAGTGCCCATCAATTCATGAGTGGATTAATAAAATGTGGTGTACGTATACCATGGAGTTCTACTCAGCCACAAAAAACAATGGTGATCCAGCACCTTTTTTATTATCCTGGATGGAGCTGGAGCCCATTCTACTAAGTGAAGTATCCCAAGAATGGAAAAACAAGCACCACATGTACTCACCATCAAATTGGTATTAATTGATCAACACTTTGTGCACATATGGTAGTAACATTCATCTGGTGTGGGCAGATGGGAGGGGGGAGGAGGGAATGGGTATATTCACACCTAATGGGTATAGTGGGCACTGTCTGGGGGATGGACACCCTTGTAGCTCTGACTTGGGTGGGGCAAAGGCAACCTAACTACATATAACCTACATATAACCTATATGTAACCTAAACATTTGCACCCCCATAATATTCTGAAAAAAAAAAGATAAGGAATCAACCTAAGTATCCATCAACAGGTGAATGAATAAAGAAAATGGGGTATACATACACAACGGAATACTATTCATCCACAACTAAAGAATAAAATCTTATCATTCATGGCAATGTGGATGACCTTGGAGGACACTATGTTAAGTAAAATAACCCAGTCACGGAAATATAAATATTACATGTTCTCACTCATATGTGGAAGCTTAAAAAGTTAATCTCATAAAAGTAGAGAGTAGAATAGTGGTCACTAGAGACTGGGAAGGATAGTGGGGGAGAAGGGTATAGTGAGAGGTTGGTTAACATATATAAAATTACAGCTAGATAGGAGGATTAAGTTCTAGTGTTCTATAGCACCATAGGGTGACTATAATTAACAATTTATTGTGTATTTTCAAGTAGCTAGAAGAGTGGATTTTGAATGTTCCCAACACAAGGAAATAATAAATGTTTGAGGTGATGGAAATGTTAATTACCCTGATTTGATCATTACACATTGTACATACATGTATCAAAATATCACCCAGAACACCATAAATATGTACAATTATTATGCATCAATTAAAAATAATAATAAAAGCAAAAATAGTTAAGATGATAAAATTTAAAAAGAAAATAATTAGGAAAGCCATTAAAGGAAAATAAAATAAAAAAAAAAGACTCAAGCAGAAGTGTTCTTTTTAGAGATTTCTTTTTTTTATTAATTACAAACAAGGTTAGGAGGGCTAATGTCTAAATCATAATAAGAGAACATGCAGCAGTTATTTCTTTGCTAATTATCATCTGCAAGTTGAACTCAGCCATGGACCTTCAGGGAATATCATTTTGAGGTTGCTCTATATCTCCTTCTTTTTCCTTGTTCATCTCAAAAAGCTAGTCAGAGCCTCACCACATTGCAGACTAAGTTTGGAGTTGGTGGACTAGGCTCGAAGCCTTTAACAATCTGCAAAAATATTTTGTTCTGAATTTTCAAAGGACAAATATACATTATTTAGGCCAATTGATAAAGCACAAGAGCCCTAGAGACTGAGTTTTAGAGCTTACTAAGTGGACAACTTACAGTTATCATGCTTTCCTTGGTATCAAGGATAGTTGAAAAATTGACATTTTTCTCTTACAAAAATATGCTTTTTGCAAAATATGATACTGGAGGAAATGAATTTTGTACAGTTTATGCTGTAGGCATAGGTATATGGCATTTCTTTTCTGTTTTATTTAAAAGGTTGTCCTTTTTGCTGATTTACATGTATGCTTTAGATTGGTTTCTTAATAGGTGTGAAATTATAACAAATAATGATTATGCTTCCAGAGTAGTGAGTTTCCTGTGTACGTGTGGATCCAATAAAGTTGTTTGCCAACAGTGCAACGTTTTTACTTATCACAATGAGAGAAAAGTACTGCAGACGGATGTCTTCATTTCTAGCCCTGGCTCTACAGCTAGGTAGCTATGTGCGCTTAGAAAAGCCAGTTATATTCTCTGGGCTTCAGTTTTCTCATTTATAAAATGCAGGGATTGAATTTATGGACTCGAAATGCTCTCTCTGGCTATAAAATTTTACATTTGGTACCAATATATCAGAAACTTTTAATGCTTAAATGATGGATTCTCGATCACTTTTTTTTCCCCTTTTCTACTTTTCTGTGTTTTCTAATTTTTCTTAGTATTTTTTTATGGGCTTGATCTAGGAAACAATAATATAACAATATATGGAATTACATGGTTTTTCTGAAAAAAATAAATAACATTATTTAAATATCCAGTATAGATGCCATGATAGCAAGCATGATCACATAAATTATATTATTTAATTATCGTATCTACCCTGGGAGTTAGAGATTATTACTTACATAGAATGGGGAACCTCAGGTGTAGAGAAATAAAATAACTTTTTCAACACAACCAGTAAATTACAGAATCAGGAGGCTAAGCTCTACATACAAATTCCTAGCAGACCATGCTGCTTCTGTTTAAAGCATTTTAAGAAAGTGACAATTCCTTGTATGTATTTTAAAATAAATATGTGAGCATGAAAAGGACTTGTCTAAGGCAGTTAGCCGAACTATTAAGGACAGTGCTAAAACAGGCTGTGATTAAAACACTTTAGGGTATTTTCTGTTTTCTAGTGGTTACATTTTTAAAATTTACCAATGTCATAGCTGACTGAAAGTACATTTGCCATCTGTTGTTAAAATCTCTACCTCCTGGCTGTCTTTTTTGACTCAAGTAGTGCGTGCAGGTCTCATCCTCAGCGATGTGTGCTGTACTTCCCATGTGCTTCCGGTCCGCCATCAATCCAGCTTCTCTTCTAGCTGCTGCCCAGCATCAGTAGCCGATTTCAAGCAAGGACTTGGCCTACCACCAGTTCACGCTGCCTGACTTTAATTGCTTCTTAATCCTTTCATTAATCTCTTGTCGATCCTCTAACACAGCTTGCACAAGAGCTATCCCAAACCATCATTCACTTCCAATTCCTGGTTCCATCCTTCCCTCTCATTTTGGAGCACACAACTTCTCTTCTTTATCAAGAACTTAGAGACTGTGAGCATTTTTTTAAAGAGACCACTATGCCATTTTTTTTTTTATTATTTCAAAATATTAAGGGGGTGCAAATGTTTTGGGTTACATGGGTCACTTTTTTCATTCTTGAGTCCTGGTTATAGGTGGACCCATCACCCAAACAGTGATCACTGTACACATTAGGTAGGTTTTTGCCCCTCCTCTCCTCCCCTTCTCCCCTGGTTTATTTCCACTGAGTTTTACTTGCCTCTGTGCACATGTGGGCTCATTGGTTAGTTCCAATTTAATAGTGAGTACATGCGGTGTTTGTTTTTTCATTCTTGAGATACTTCTCTTAGGAGAATGATCTCCAGTTCCATACAGATTGTTGCAAAAGGTATTAATTCATCTTTTTATGGCTAAGTAGTACTCCACAGTATACACATACCACATTTTATTAATCCACTCATGAACTTTTTAATCTCCTCTCTTCTTTATATGTCCTCTTGTCTTTTTTTTTTTTTTTTTAAAAAAAAAAACCTAAGAGTAAAAAACATCTTTCTGTAGGGGCTCATGCTCCCACTTGAGGCACAGATGTCACGCCTTAATCAGCTCTCTCTCCCCAGCATCATTAGTTCATTTCTTCTATTGTACTCATACTTCCCCCATGTTGAAATATACATTCCTGGACTCTGCACTCTGCATCACCCAGCTTCCATTAAAAATGTCTTCTTTCTTTATCTTCCAAAAATTGTTATATTTATCTATATTCAATATCTACAAATTTGTACCATCTATTCCCTCCCCAACACCTTATGTTATTGATTTTGGTACTTCATACTCTATTAATGCTGCTCTCTCAAAAGGCCTCAGTGACCATTTTACATTTTTTTATGAAATACAATGAACTTTCATAGTTATTCTTTTTGACATCTCTTAAGCACTTGACTTGGTTGTTAATTCCCTTCTATATAATATTTTTTCCCTCACTTCCAAGACTTTTTCATGACTCCTCTGCTCCTTCATGGCTTTTCTTTTCAACCTTTCTATGTTCTTCTGTTATATGGTATTTCATTTCATAATGAGTGACTCTGATATTTGACAATAAACTTGTGTCTCTTCTAAGTTTTGATTGTAAGTTATTTAGATATTCTATTAGTTTCAGTGCTCCAAACTCACTCCATCCAAAACCAATTTTATTACCCCCACAATTTTTCTCTACTCCTCATGTCTTGCATGATAGAAATAATGTCACCAATGCCTCATTTATCCAAGTTCCTCTTTATCTGAATTCAATCAACTACCATCTGACTGATCCTATTAGTTTTCCATGCTGCCTGACAAATTACCATAAATTAAGCAGCTTAAAATAACACACATTAATTATCTCACACTTATTTTTCTAGACCAGGATTCCAGAAGTGGCTTTATTGGATCCTCTGCTTGTAGTATCCTAAGACTGTACTAAAGATGCTGGCCAGGTGTGAGGTCTCATCTGAAGGCCCAATTGAGAAAGGGTCCACTTCTCAGATCCCACAGGTTTTTGACAGAATTCTTTCTTTGGTTTAGCTTTAGAACTAATAATGACTTGCTTCTTCAAGGCTGGTGTGAGAGGGAATCTTCTAGGAGATCTATCTTCTACCTATTTATCTATCTATCTACCTATCTTCTATCTATTATATATATATTAATCAAGAAAGTGACATCTAGTCACTCTTACCACATTCTGTTGGCTGGAGGTAAGTCATAGGTACTGCCCACACTCAAAAGACATACTGCTATACCACTGGGGGTGAACTTAGAATCTTACTCACCACATTGTTCTTTCTACAGGATTCAACCAAGGGAAATAAGTGACTTTTTTCATGCTACAGGAATGATTTGTAAGCCAAATTAAATAAACATAAAAATGTACAAAAGGGACTTTAGCTTATTCTTGGGATCTTAGGGATAGAATTAAACTGGGTTGGAAAAACAGAAAAGAAGGGTAGGAAGTGAGAATAGCTCAAAGAGGAACTGCCATAAAAATTTTCCTAAAATGGTCTAATTTAGTGCTTAAACTACTTGTGGACATGAACCAGGATTTTTATTGTTTGTTTGCTTTTAACATATCCAATCTATTGAAGACCTAAACTTTTTTTTAAGGTAAAAAACAAACAAAAAAGAGTACCAGAAAAATGAGATAAGAAGAGAAAACAGAAGCATATAAAATATGAGCTTGATTTTTTTATATTAGATAAAATAGACATAAAATGACCTTGTACATTGCCATGAAAGTTTTCAACTGCTTACTTTTAATATCTACACTTAAGTCATTGAGGACAGTGACAGTTTGAGGACCAGCATTGTCTGCAGTCCACACTTTGAGCAGAACTGATCTAATTCACTCCCACAGCATAAATTCCCCCAGATATGTGGCAATAAGTCTGTTTTCTAGATTTAAGTACAGATCCTTTTTTTGAGCTTCTTTTCTTCATTCATTCACAAATGAATTATTGAGCACTTACTGTTGGTCAGGCACCATGTTGGACTAGACAAAATGCTAAGTAAATCAATGACTTCTCTGTGCACATTTTAACCTCAGGATTGAAATGATCTCAAACACAGCATGTCAAACAGTGAAGATACTATGCTCCCTCTAGCCTGCCACTCCTCCTATGCTCTGCTTGGCACCTCCAACCACCAGTTGCCAAAGTCAGAATTTTGCTTATCTATTCCTTACTTCCTCATATTTTCTTTCCAAAATATCAAGTCTATCTATTTATTAATACATACGTACCTAGTTGCTACTACATTAGTTCAAGCACCCACCATTTCTCACTGGACCACTGTAACAGTTTTTCAAATGTTGCCCTTGACATCACTCTTGCTCTTCTCCATTCAACCATCATGGTACATTTAGGAGGATCTTTCTAAACTTCAAACCTCACTGTATTACTGTCTTGCTTAAAACCCCTCTGTGGTTCTGCATACTTTAACAATGAACCTGAAAATTCATCAAGGTATATATATGATGTCCTTTATGGACAAATTCCTGCTTTCTCTTCTTCTTCTCCTTCTCCTCCTCCTCCTTCTCCTCTTCCTTTTCTTTTGTCTCGTTTCCCCTTGGAAGATTTGCTCTAGCCATACATTGAATTATTTGCAGGGCTTACCATGCTCTCTATTGTCTCAGAGTCTTTGTTTTTGCTGCTTCTCCCCTCTGACACATATTTCCTCTGATACTTTATCTGGGTACTTCTTTTGGTTTCAGTACTGGATCATCTTTTTTCAGAAAAACTTCTCTGCTACATCCCATTTTCCTTTCTGTATTTACCTTCATCATAGTACTGCCACATTGGGTTGTACTTCAAAGAAGAAATGGTTAGTATGTTTTCATCACTAGACTGTGAATACTTAAAGTTAGAAAATCTGGCCAGGCATTGTGGCTCATGCCTGTAATCTTGGCATTCTGGGAGGCTGAGGCGAGAGGATCACTTGAGCTCAGGAGTTCAAGACCAGCCTGAACAAGAGCCAGACTCTGTTTTTACTAAAAACAAAAAAAAAAAAATAGAAAAATTAGCTGGGTGTGGTCATGCACTCCTGTTGTCCCAGCTACTCAGGAGGCTCAGGCAAGAGGATGGTTTGAGCCTAGAAGTTTGAGGTTGCAGCGAGCTGTAATGATGCCACTGCACTCTACCACTGCACTCTATCCAGGGCAACAGAGTGAGACTCTGTCTCAAAAAAAATAAAAAAAATAAAAAGAAAGTCTATCACATTTTTGTTGATGTTTTGAAATAAAAGGATTAAGGAAGCCTAGAAAACAGGTTGTTATGCACATGTCGGGGATAAGCTCAACCCATTTAATAAGGCCAAAATGATCTCTTCTTCCTCTTCTGCTCTTGCCATCACAAGCCCAGTTTAAGATCTCATCACAATATATATATGGAGTATCACCACAGCCTTCTAATTTCCTCCTGGATTCTACCCACTTCCTTAGAATCCACTTAAATGACTTTTCTGAGGCTTCAACTCTGCATTCAGAGATAATCAAATATTTAGTTAAATGAATTTGTTTTTTCAACAAATTTTTTTTTGAGCACCTACTTTGTGCCAGGCACTCTTCTTGATTCTTGAGCCATGTCAATGAACAAAATAGAAAAAAAATCCATGTTCTTTTGAAACTTACATTTTTCCTCCCATGCTATACATTAGATCCCCAGGACTTGTTCATATTATAACTGAAAGTTTATACTCTTTGATCAGCATATCCCCATTTCTCTACTCCCCAGCCCCTGACAACCACCATACTACCATCTGTTTCTATGTTTGACTTTTTTAGATTCCACATATAAGTGACTATTTGTCTTTCTGTGACTGGCTAATTTTACTCAGTATGTAATATCCTCCAGGTTCATATATGTTGTCACAAATGGCATATCTTTTATTACATTTCTGTTCATGGAATTTCATTTATCTTATTTTTAACACTGAAATATATATGCTGTAGCTCAAATTATATAGATGCAATCATAAATGACTAGTAGACAGAGCCGTGGCTCTTCATGCATTTGCGAATGCTATATCAACTATCCTATATCAGCTATGTGTTACCACAGCTATACTGTGTAAAAACCATCTAAAGCTCCATGGCTCAAAACAATGAGCCTGTATTCTCTTTCATGAGTCTATGAAGCAGCTGGACAGTTCTGGTCATCTGGACCAGGCTCGGCTGATCTCAGCTGGACTAACTCACACGTCTATAGAAATCTGGTGGATCAGCTGGGAGCTGCCTGGTCTAAAATAAGCTTGCTCATGTCTGGCTGTGTGCTGGTTGCTGCTTGGGGTGATGGAGGTTATTGGGCTAGATATATCTCACCATCTAGCCACCTAGCCTGGGCTTGTTCATATACTGGTGGTGAGTTTCAAGGGAGAGAATAGAAGGGAAGCTTCTTGAAACCTAAGCTCAGAACTGGCACACGGGCTCTTCTGGTGGTTTCTTTTGGCCAAAGCAAGTTACAAGTCTAGTCTAGATTTAAGGGGGAGAGAAATGGATTCTACCTTTGGAAAGGGATAAGCTGGTCACATGACCAAGGATGTGAATAGAGAATTAGGAATTGGAAACATTTTGGCAGTCTATCTTCCGTAGCTTCCTTCTTTGCAGCCTCAGCATCTGATTGAATGGTTATACAGAGGTTTTCCTTGCTAGTCATTTTACACAATTATCTGACTTCTGTATATGTTTCATAACTTATTGTGATACAGAAAACTAAAATGTAAACCCTGAGATTTTTTTTAAGCACCTTGAAGACAAGGTACATATCTCATTCATCTCTATCTTTCACGGCACTCAGCACATTGCACCAAGAAAATATTAGCTGCATTAATTACATGAACCTGCAATAAAGAACACGCAGAGTGTCATGTTTAGAAGTCCCTTCCCATCTACTTGGCTTAAAAGGACCATGAAAACACTATAACTCAATGTGCTTTCCCAATATTATTGGAGTAACTAATACACTTCCCTATATGATGGAGGAAAAGAGATGAGACGTATTAAATTTATGTGACTTGCTAACAGTCATCTGGTGCTTCTGGGGAAGAGATTAGGATTGATTTCTTCAGATAATTAAAATGCTGGCCAGAAACAACAAAAACAAAACAAAACAAACCAAGCATGAAGGGAAGCAGAGGAGCCAGAGATGGTCCTATGCCACCGTGAAGTTAAAATAGGCAGCGCTAGAGCCATATAACCTTATGCTTGGTGGAAGAGGGAGGGTGTGGTTTAAAAAAAGAGCGAACGAACAATAAGCTATGACTCATCAAACATGTTCCTCAGTTGAGCCAAACTAAGGATGTTAATAAAGGGTGAACTAACCTTTCCATAAAGCATCTAAACACTTGCAGGAGTTTCTAACTATCTGGAGATAAGGTCTAGGTAAAAATAATAAAATACAGGTAAATTATATAAATGAACTATTCTCACTCATAAAATTTGTGAGACATGTTACTGCTAGAAAACTTTTGATATTAATTAAGGAGTTTTTTTCCCCCTTATTTTCCTCAAGAATGTTTTGTGTAAACATATAC
>NW_012146078.1:1058752-1059780 GCF_000956105.1 Propithecus coquereli | reverse complement strand
CTCTTAATTTTTATTTTAATATTCGAGACAAAAAGAAAACAAGAATTCTATAAATGATTTTTTTTTCTAAGTCTTTAAGAATACTAAACACAGTCATTGAGAATTATCTCTGCGTGTTAAGAGTTACTGGTTATTATTCAAAACTATACAATGAAAAATCAGTTACAGGCAGCTTGAGATTCTTTTAAAAATCTGGTTATTTGCAGTCTGCCACATTCCTTGTGAGACCATAAGCGATGTAATGAAAGGATACACGGTCTCCTAGGCTATGTTTCTCTTCCTATCATCATGTCCTGTATTTTCTTGATTGACAAGAAGAAAAGCAGCAATGTGCATTGGGAGCTGTGTGCTGGCCGTGTGTACTTTTTTTTGACCATTCTTAAAGCATGTCAGGCAGAATTTTGTAATTAGCTGAAAAGGCACGCAATTCAGTTTCACTTTGCTAAACCCAATCTGTAGGATTGACAGCATGCCTTTAATAGATTCCTTCAGTAGATAATTAGACCAGTTTAACGCAAGCACTGCATGAATTAACATTTGCACTTGGGTATGAATATTCAGGGATACCATGCTTTCTGTGGCGTGAGTTGTTTCCCCAGGATTTGCAAAAATGCCTATTAGGTGCTTGTAACGTATTGATTAGTACAGAATGGCACCAATTAGAGGGTGTGGGAACATCTCTGGAGTCAGAGATGATATGCTTATTGGTGGTACTTATGCTTTTTTTCTGTAAACTCTAACCTAGACAACAGATTGCCTGCTTCGACTAGTCATATGCTTGAGTTTTGACATGAATTTTACTTTAAATTGCTATGCAGAAAACTACTAAGTTTCCTGGCTTTTCCTGGAATTATGCCATCTGTCCATTTCTCCACTCTATGAAATTTTTCATCTGTAAGATTAACCTAAAAGGTCTTATGCTGTAGATGTTGTAAATAAATAATTGAATAGATAAATAAACAAATGAGTCATTGAGCCATTGAAACTTGCTTTTCATAGTGATAAAAATTACTTTGGCACAGCTTGCT
>NW_012146078.1:1057339-1058702 GCF_000956105.1 Propithecus coquereli | reverse complement strand
TTATTCATGAATTTTACTCCCACAGTAGGTTAGAAATATGCTGTGGATATTCTATTATGAATGACCTTATTTAACTTCTGATGGTGCATTTCTGCATTTTTTCATTACAATTTAAAGAGGCTTTGATTTACCTCCCTGCAATGGATTTAGTGTTCTTTTGTTCCTACCTTTTGCTCCAGTTTTCTTAACTGTGTTTCTCCTCTTTATTTACCCTTTTACTATTTTCTCCATCCTTACAGGCCTCTTGGCACCTGTTCATATCAGCAGTCAGGATTGCAGGCTAAAGTGAACAAGTTTAGTTTTAGACAACACACAGATTTGTGTGTGTGTGTGTGTGTGTGTGTGTGTGTGTTTAATCAGCCTGTAATCTATGACTACTTCCCAGTGTGTCATCCAATGGTAGAGATGAGATCATCGCATACTTGTGCTACAGGACAGCTTTGCTAAGTGCTGCTCTTACCACATGATATCCTTTGGGTATATGATGATCTCAGAAGAATGAAAAAAATACAACATCAAAACCCAGACAAAACTACTTTTTTTTACTTAATACATTGACTTATTTCCTAGTCCCTATAATGTTTCCACTTTAGTAAAATAATATTGAGTTAAACTGAGCACCCTTAGGAAATTAGGTCAGGAACTGGGAGCAAAGATATAAAAAAAAATGTAGTAAAATGTACTTCCTTTTATAGTTCAGTTACCCATAATCACATTCATTCATTTATTCATTTGTTTATTCAATAAATATTTATTGAGCATCTGTAGTGTTCCAGGTACTATTCCAAGCACTGGGGATTGAGCATTAAACAAAACAAATTTTTTGATCTCTTGGGATTTATATTTTTAATTAGGGGAGACAAAATAAAAAGTAGAATATTGATCAGGTACTAATAAATACTAGAATGAAAAGTAAATTAGGAGAAGAGTACCCAATGACAGGTGTGATTTTAGATAGTTTGATTGCATCACCCCTAACAAGTAACATTTAACCAGAGCGCTGTAAGAAATAAAGGAACAAATGGTGTGACTCTCTGGAGGAAAGAGTGTGCTTGGTGTGTTTTGGAAGGTGAGAAAAGGCCATTTTGGCTGGAGAGATGGTGAATGAAGGGGGAGTCCAGAGGAGATGAGATCTGACAGGTGGAAGTGGGAGTCGGTGCATATCCTGTAGAGGGGCGTGGTGGGCCGATCATGCTTAGTCCTGTGGGCCATGGGAAAGGTTTAGCACTTTACTAAATGAGTGACATGTGAAGTCATTGTGAAGTGGAAGACTGGAAAATTCCACTAAAGTGGAATTCTTAAAAATTCCACTACCAGGCTTTTTTTTTCCTTGTGATCCTTACCTGGGCCCCCTCCTCACCTG
>NW_012146078.1:1053661-1054858 GCF_000956105.1 Propithecus coquereli | reverse complement strand
GTTGATAGATGTATAGTATTTACAACAGTGCCTAGTATTATGTAAGCACTATGTGTTTGCTCTTCATATTTGTTCATTAATATACATATAGTAGAGGCACTTTGAAATGATCTTTTCTAAAACATATAAAACATTAAATGCAAACTTTAATGTATTTCAAACACTTCTTACTTACAAGAGATGACATCTATTCATAGTGGTGTAAACTTAGGGTCTCCTTCCCTTCCACAGTCTGCAAGCCCCTGCGCCTCTCCCTCAGCTCCTCAACCTTTTGAAGACTTAACATGCATTTTGAAGGTTAATGGCAGGTCTGGCTCACAGATACAGTTGTTATGGTCTGGAAGGCAACCAAATGATTTTAAATGTACCCTCTCTATAATTTTCAGTGTTCCAATTCTGCATTGTAGTCACGCAATAAGGGTGCATATATAGATTTTCTGTGAACACTGGCTTCCAATCTGTGTGTTGTCCTACCCAGGGTATGAGGGCATTTGGATCAAGATACGGAAAGAATGTTAAGAAGCTTCTTTCTTGCTCTAATTGAAAATGCCCCCCAGGCCTGAATCTCATGGAGAAGACCCATGCTGCTGTCAAAAAAGTGAAATGGAAAGTAGAACTCCTCTGTGGAAAAGTAAGTGGATTTCCTACCCGGCAGAAATGAAGAGTTGTGTTACTCCTGGGGTAATTTAGGAATAGCCTGAAGGCCATCTACTCTTTCTTTATAGTTTTTCTAAGTGTTAAGTAAATGAAAGTTGCCTAAATTGAGTTGGTGAGAAACCTCAGCTCTCAGAGTTCTAATGAACGCTGTCTGCCCATGAGAACACAGGCATCTCACATACTCTTCTAATGACAGAATCCTCGCTCTTTGAAATCTTGCTTTGGCAGAGGCCAGGCATGGGAGCTGGATGAGGATATGTTCCCATTATGTCCGAGAGAATCGAAGGATGGTCTCTAACCAATACAGATAACATTAAATAAAGTTTATCAGTGGCTTCTATATTGATACTCATCAGATATACTGTAATCGAACTTTCTTCCTCTTAATATGTGCATAATGAATGCCAATGTCTTGTATCTGGAGGGAAATCATTCATTTTAGCCACCATGCTGGTTATAGTTAAATCTGAAACTCCTGGCTTCTCAGTAAAAAGCAATGTCATACTATTCAAATATTTGTTTATTTGGGGAGATTTCTTT
>NW_012146078.1:1052499-1053611 GCF_000956105.1 Propithecus coquereli | reverse complement strand
AGTCAGCACTGCCGTAACAACTGGAGGGTTTTGAGCAGAGGAAAATATAAGATCTGACATAATTTTTTAAAGTTTTTGTTTTTTCAACCATTTTTAAGTGTACAATTCAGTAGTGTCAACTATATTCATACTGTCGTGCACCAGATCTCTAGTCCTTTTTCCATCTGCAAAACTGAAAATGCATACCCATGGAACAACTCTCCACTTCCTCCTCAGCCCCAGCCCCTGGCAGCCACCATTGTACTCTCTGTTTTCCATGAGTTTGACAGTTTTAGATATCTCGTGTAAGTGAACTCATAGTATTTGTCTTTCTGTGACTTTATTTCACTTAGATATGATTTTTGTATTAATATTTTTTCTTTCATTATTGTTATCTTTATGTCATAGCTTCTGGGTGGAGGGGGTTTAAGACTAAAGAGGGGCAAAGGTGGAAGCAGAGACCCAAATTTTGATGCTGTTACAGTGCTATAGGCCAGAGATGATGGCACCTTGCATAAGGCTGTAGCAGTAGAGGTGTAACAAGTGGATAAAATCTGGATAGATTTTGAAGGTAAAGCTATTAAGACTTGGTGATATTTTAGACATGTAATGTGAGAGAAAGAGGAATAAGATGTGAATCATTACATAGTGAATTTCTCATGTAACTTAATGATTGATTCCTTATCCATTATTGAGAGTAATTTTTGTAAAATATGATTAAATGCTGCATGCCTTCTAAAATAGGGTGCAGATACTAAATCAGCCTACTCGATGGTGTATGGTTATTGTTTTGAACTTGAGTTTTGTATGTGCTTTAAATATAGGTTATGTATGGTATGAAACCTAAAGTGTGACTATATCAGGAGGGTATAAGAAATCTGTCTGGACAGGGCAATAAGATAATGAACATTTTCCAGGCAAGGGAAAGATTATCTAATTTTAACAGCAACTTGGCCACATCCTACAAAATATTTTGGAATATTATTTAGATTCTATGTTGTAAACCACTTTCTCTGTCCTCGTAATGAAATCTGTTCAGCATTATCTGAGTGTGGGACAAACAGGTTAAAACTTGAGACCCAGTGAAGCCAGAGAAAGTGGGGGAGGTAGTAAGGGCGTAATCCTACTTTTTC
>NW_012146078.1:1040080-1041919 GCF_000956105.1 Propithecus coquereli | reverse complement strand
GATGGACATATTTGAAACTCGGACTTGGGGCGGGGGGCAAGGGCAACATATGTAACCTAAACATCTGTACCCTCATAATATGCTGAAATAAAAAAAAAAAGATGATACTGAAATTTTAGTACTTGATGAAATGTAAAGACAAATATAATTTGGATAAAGTTATGCAAAATCTCAGGAATGCAGAAAACCATGTCCTTCCTTCTTAGGCCTCACTCTGTAGGGAGTGGGGCTGTCTGTGCAAGCTGAAACAATAGCGTTTGAGGACATTGCTGCCATTCCACCTTTCCATTCCAGCACAGGATGCACAAAGCTTGTTCAGCCTTGGAATATCTAAAAAAAAATCTATGAGGAATAAATGATAGCATAGGAGTAGAAGAAATAGGGAAGCTAATCAAAGGAATTGACAGTTTTTCTCAAATACATTTCTCTGGAGTATAACCGACTTTGTTTTCCTTGGTGGAATTTCAAAGCGTGGATGGTCTGGTAGTAAATCTGTTTGACCTGTCATTGCTACTTCTGCGGAGAACTTCTAAAATCAAATACAAGATACAAAATTATTGCACGTTAATTTGGACTCTCACCTAGGTATGATTTTTAACTTCTAAATTCAGGCTGAAAGGCTAGCCTTTCATTTGCTATAATGACTCACACACTTGCAGATGGCATCTCTGCATAATTTGGCTTTTCACTTCCTGAGTGAAATTTTGTCTAATAACTAGTGAGAGTAAGAGAACCAAATAAAATACTGTGTTCAGCAAACTCAATTTCTGTCAGGTTTCATCTCTTACTGAACAGTGAAAGATGAATGCCTCGAGGTATTCTTTCATTTGCATGGTTTGGAGGATTCATGGCTATGTATTTTTCCTATAAATTTATGTCCTGATTTTAGTTTCTATTTTCATTTCCTTTGGTCAAAATTATTAGATTGTTACAAAATTTCTTCTATTCCAGCTATGAAGTTCGGGAAGATTGTCCTGCCAATGCCAGGGATAAGCAGTAAGGAGCAGAGAGACAGCAAACATTTTAATTATTTGAATTTATCACCTTTGTCCATAATTAAGAAATATTTCAAACACACAGAAATTTGAATAAATGTTATATAAAATATAGCCCTTTTGTTCTATTTGTTTTAAATTTTTAAAAAATGAAATAAAAGTTTACAAAAAGTTGAAGCTACCCTGGGTACCTTTCCCTAATCTAATTACTCTCTTTCCTCCTGTGAGAAGCCCAAGTTAGTATTAATATTTATCATTCTTTGCAAGTTTTTACACTTTAACTAAAATTGTATGTGACTATAAACAATGCATGAACTGATCTGCATATTTTCTAGCTGTACATACATATTATTAGACTATATATACCATTTGATGAATCACTTTTTTCACTCAACTCTAAGATTTTGAGGTTGGTCTGTGATACATGTAATTCTGGTTCACTCATTTCAGGGGTTTTCTAGTGCTTCAGTGAATGAATTTATCAAAATTACTTAAACATTTCCAGCTGATGGACATTTAGGTTACAAACAAGGTTGTAATAAACACCTTATGTATGCACTTTTTTGTTCACATGGGAGAAAGTTTCTCTAGAGCTGAGTATTTTCTTCTTAACTTTGTAAGATATTGCCAAATTGCTCTCTAAAGTGGTCGTGCCAAATTTATCCTCCTATCACTATAAAAAATTTTGTAGTTCTTCACATCTACACCAAATATTAATAATTTCAGACTTCCAAAAATTTTTACTGACTTGATGGATGTGAAATGATATCTTATTCAGGTTTAAATTTTTATTTTCCTGATTACTGAGGTTATGTGTTTGTTTTATTTGATATTTCTATTGGTC
>NW_012146078.1:1039247-1040030 GCF_000956105.1 Propithecus coquereli | reverse complement strand
TACTTCTCTAACTCACTATCCTGAGAGCAAGCAGAAGAAGTTGAGCACAGAACAGCAAGTTTCCTCCCTAAATAGTTTGGTGGACAAAGATAAAATATTTTGAGAACCATGACTATCATTGTTAACATTTTCCCCTATGATATATATCATTGTAATCTTGTTTGAGGCTTTAAGTGAATTCTAAATAAAAAACCCATTGCATTACCAAAGAAGAAATGCCTTTTCTAATATGCAGAACACACATGCCTACCCATTGTGTGAAATTACACTAAGATTCTATTGGAAACTTGCTGGGCCACAATAAATGCAAATGTGTGCCCACTCTGCCTAGACCATCCTGAACTGAGAGGTGGTATATAGGAAGTCCCTGGAGAGATCTGGCTAAACACAGCCAGGAAATCACACCTGGCTTAAATATCCATAATCACGCTAAAGTTGCTTTCTCTTAATTGATGCAGAACCAACTGAAAGGTGTCTGTTATATAATCCTGCCAAGGAGCAAATGCTTCAAGGTACACATAGTAGGAAGCGGCGTTCATTTTTGTTCTTAGATTACATTAAGTGTAAATGAATCTCAAGGGATTTAAATCATGTAGGAACAGAACATTACCCTTTTTAGCAGCTTTGAGAAGTAAGGCAGCAGTCAGAAATTTCATCACTAGTTGACTTGAGCAGGATGTTATTACTACACATAAATGAATATTTTACTACATTATCTTCCATTAATTAGGTTTTACTCTCTCTGAGCCACCTTGCATTTGAGGAACATGACAAATCTGTAGT
>NW_012146078.1:996546-1025133 GCF_000956105.1 Propithecus coquereli | reverse complement strand
ACACCCATAATATGCTGAAATAAAAAAAAAAAAAAAAGAAAGTACAGAGAGTTTTCATTTCCACACACTCACAACTTCCCCCACTATTAACATCTTGTGCTACAGTGGCACATTTGCTACAATTGATGAGCCTACATTGACATATTATTATCACCCAAAGTCCATTGTGTATACTAGGCTTCATTCTTGGTGTTGTGTACTCTGTGGGTTTTGACAAATGTATAGTGACATGTATTCACAATTGTAGTATCATACGGAATAGTTTTGCTCCCTTAAAATTCCTCTATGCCCTGCCTAGTCATCCCTCCCTCCCCTCAACCCTGGCAACCACTGATCTTTTTACTGTCTCTATAGTTTTGTCTTTTCCAGAATGTCATAGAGTTGGAGTCAGATAGTATGTAGCCTTTTCAGATTGGCTTCTTTCCCTTAGTAATAATGCATTTAAGTTTCCTCCATATCTTTTCATAGCTTGATAATTCATTTCTTCTTAGCACTGAATAATATTCCACTGTCTGGATGTGTCACAATTAATTTATCCATTCACTTATTGAAGGGTATAGTGGTTGCTTCCAAGTTTTGGCAATTATGACTAAAGTTACTATAAACATCCAAATGTAAGTTTTTTTTTTTTTTGTGGACATAAGTTTTCAATTCATTTGAGTTAATATCAAGGGGTGCAATTGCTGGATTGTGTGGTAAGAAAATGTTTACTTTTGTAAGAAACTGCCAAAGTGCTTTCCAAAATGGCTGTACCATTTTGCATTCTTATCAGCAATGAATGAGAATTTCTACTGTTCCACACCCTCACCAACATTTGGTGCTGTCAGTGTTTCAGATTTTGGCCATTCTAATTGGTGTGTAGTGATATCCTGTTGTTTTTAATTTTCAATTCCCTAATGGCATATGATGTTGAACATCTTTTCATATAATTACTTGCCATCTGTATACTTTTTGGGGAGGTGTTTGATCAAGTCTTTTTCCTGTTTTTTAGTGCAGTTGCTTGTTTTCTTATTGTTGAGTTTTAAGAGTTCTTTGTATATTTTAGATAATAATCTTTATCAGATGTGTCTTTTGCAAATATTTTCTCCCAGTCTGTGCCTTGTTTTTTCATTCTTTGACATTGTGTCTCATAGAGCATAAGTTTTTAATTTTAATGAAGTCCAGCTTATCAACTGTTTCTTTCATGGATCCTGCCTTTGGTGTTGTTTCTGAAAAGTCATTGCAATACCCAAGGCCGTCTAGGTTTTCTCATATGTTATCTTTTAGGAGTTTTATAGTTTTGTGTTTTATATTTAGATCTGTGACCCATTTTTAGGTAATTTATGTGAAGAGTGTAAGGTTTGTATCTGGATTTATTATTATTTTCTTTGCATGGTAGGTGTCCAGGTGTCCCAGCACCATTTGTTGAAAACAACATCTTTGTATTGTTTTTGCTCCTTTGTCAAAAGTCAGTTGATTATATATGTAGATCTATTTCCAGGCTGTTCCGTAGATCTATTTGCCTATTCTTTGGCCAATATGAACTGTCTTGATTACTGTAGTTTTATAGTAAGTTTTGAAGTAAGGTAGTATCAGTACTCTGACTTTGTTTTTCCCCTCCAATAATGAGTTGGCTATTTTGAGTCTTTTGCCTCTCCATATCAACTTTAGAATCAAGATCTTTTTTTCTCACAAAATAACTTGTTGGGATTGTGTAAATCTGTAGATTAAGTTGGGAAGAACTGACATCTTGGCAATATTGAGTCTTCCTATCAATGAGCATGGAAGATCTCTCCATTGATTTCATTATTTTTTGATAGCTTTCATCATATAGATGTAGTTTTCTTCATATAGATCTTGTACATATTTTGTTAGATTTATACCTAAGTATTTCATTTTAGGGGGCGCTAATGGTAATGTGTTTTTAATTTCAAATTCCACTTGTTCATTGCTGGTACATAGGAAAGCGATTGACTTTTTTTTTTTTTTTATAAACCTGACATTATAAACATAAGAAAGTAATTGACTTTTGTATGCTGCAAACTTGCTATAATTGCTTGTTCATTCCAGGAGTTTTTTTGTTTATTCTTTTAGATCTTTTACATAAATAGTCATGTCATCTGTGAACAAAGGCAGTTTTTTCTTTTTTCCCGATCTGTATAACTTTTATTTCCCTTTCTCATCTTATTGCATTAACTAGGAATTCCAGTATGATGTTGAAAAGCAGTGAGGAGAAGGGAGATGCTTGCTTTGTTCCTGATCTTAATGAAAAGCTTCAAGTTTCCCACCATTAAGTATGTAAGCAATAGTTTTTTTGTTGATGTTCTTTATTAAGTTGAGTATGTTCCCCTCTATTCCTATTTTGCTGAGAGTTTTTATCATAAATTGGTATTGGATTTTGTCAAATGCTTTTTCTGCATCGATTGATGTATCATGTGACTCTTCTCTGTTTTATCTGTAGATGTGATGGGTTACATTGATTAATTTTCAAATGTTGAACCAGCCTTGCACTCCTGGCATAAATCCCACTTGGTTCTGAGACATAATTTCTTTTATACATCGTTGAGTTTGATTTGCTAATATTTTGTTGAGGATTTTTGCATCTGTGTTCGTGAGAAATAATATTATTCTGTAGTTTTCTTTTCTTGTAATGTCTTTGTCTGGTTTTGGTATTATAGTGTTGCTTCATAAAATATGTTAAGAAGTATTCCTTCTGCTTCTATTTTTGGAAAGACATTGTAGAGAATTGGTATATCTTCCTCAAATGTTTGGAGAATTCAACAGTGAATACATACAGGCCACGTGCTTTCTGTGCTGGAAGATTATTAATAGATTATTTTTTTAATAGATATAGCCCTATTCAGATTGTCCATTTTTTCTTGTGTGAGTTTGACATTATGTGTCTTCAAGAAATTGGTCCATTTCATCTAGGTTAGTAAGCATTATATGAGTTCAAATTAGACCCCTAGAAACATGAGTCATAATAATAATAAATGACTCTTGTTTTATGCCACTAAGTTTGAAGTGGTTTATTTCACAGCAATAGACAACCTCAACATAAAGTATTTTCAACTGAAGCTTATGGAAATGGAGATGAAGATGGATTTATTTCAAATTAGCTTTTTAATTTGAAATTATCTTACTCTTACCCAAAGTTACCAAAATAGAACAGAGAACACTTATATATCATTCACCTTACTTCTCCTAATACTAACATTTTATATAACTACAGTAGAATTAATGACATCAAGAAATGATCACTGGCACAATAATACTATTGAATAACCTAGAGACTTTAATTTGAATTTTTCCAGTTATACCATTAATGTCCCTTTTCTAGTTCAAGATTCAATCCATAATCCTACCTTGCTTTTAGTTGTTATATTTTGTTAAGCATCTCCAATCTATTATAATTCCTCTGCTTTTTGTCTTTTATGACCTTAACATTTTGAAGAGCATGGACAAGTTATTTTATAGAATGTCACTCAATTTGAGTTTGTCTGATGTTTTCTCATGATTAGATTCAAATTATGCATTCTTGGCAAGAATTCCACAAAAGTAATATTATAACCATCTCAGTGCATCATATCAGGAGGTAGAGGATGTTGATATGTCTTAATACATGATGTCTTATTACAGAATTTTAACTTTGATCACTTGGTTAAGGTGATATGTGCTAGGTTTCTCCACTGTAAAGATATTGTTTTTTTCTTTTGTTATTAATGTGTATCTTCTGAGGAGATATTTTGAAACCATGCAAATATTCTATTTCTTTTCATATTTTAATATGCTAAATTTAACACTCATCTGTGACCCTTGCCTGTAACAGTTAATACTATAGCGTTTGCCTAATGGTGATTTTCTATTTTCATCACTATCTCTATGTTTATTAATTAGAATTTCACTGTAACAAAAGCTGTCCCTTCTGCCCCATTTTTAAATTGATTAAATCATTTATATCATTATGTACTATGGATTATAATCTAATATGTCATCATTTATTTTGTTGCTCAAATTGACCCAGATTTGGCCACTGAGTTTCTTCAAGTTGTTGTTCAATATGCCTTCATCAGTTTTTAGCATTTCCTTTCTTTCTAGCACCACAAGATATTCCTGGATTGTCTTGTACTTTCCCTGCCTCAGCCCTGGAATCCACTCTTCCTTCAAGAGCCCTGGTTCCTTTTTTTGTAGGATGATACTAAGAACCTAGGACCTCGGTATTCTCATTCCTTCTGGAATAGCATTGCTACTAGGCCTTCTCAATGGACAGAGATAGAAAATACATGTATGTAAACCATCCTAGGCGTACATACATATTTGTATTTATTTATATATGTATATCCATTCATATTCATATTAAAAACTGGTACAGATACCTCTGATTCCAATTCACCACCACAGGTTTTATTCTAGCTTTCTTTCTTTCATTCTTTATTTGTCATTCCTTTCTTTAACAGTGAGAAAACTTATTCTCATTATTCACAATATAGTTTCATATGAAAATGGATTTTTGATGGTTACCACAGAGGCTCTCTCCTCTTATGGCCCCTTTTTCCTCACTTCTAACTTCAACTACTTTCCTTGCAGTTCGGACCTCATAAAGGTTTTGTCAATAGAAACAAATGGAGACCACCAGTTCTGTAGAATCATGCAGTTAAATAGTGTACAGGGGATCAGGATTGATAAGCAAACACAGACATCTAATTAATGTTTTTAAATAACTCTGTTTTATTAGGTTAATTTCATATTGGTTTAAGAAAATTAATCATTTGATGGATTTTGTTGAGTGCAACGCTAACATCCTTCATCAGGATTAACAATAAAAATAGCAAATTGAGACTGAGTATATCTAGTAATATATGTCAGACATGTCCTAGAAACTGAAAACAAACAAAATTAATATTATGCATTATTTTAATTTTGTAAAGGATGTTGGAATACTCTTTCTGTGAATGATGCCACACAAAACTAGCTTGCCCTATTCTGGTTATATAGTGACAAGAATAAATGAATATCAATTAGACATTTGTGTTTCATTTATTTCAAGCTTAAAATGTTAACTATATCATTTGAATAATGTATGTACCCATTTTAACTAATAGTCTTATTTTTTCAGCTACTTAGTTTAGAAATGATAATTTTAGCTTTAACGCATGTTTTAATTTGCAAATTTGCTACCTAATCTCTTTTTCTTATAAATAGATTTCTAAACATCCATAACTTTAGAAGTGAAATACCTCTATGATGTTCATGAAAGTCCTCATTAGTGAGCTGGATATCTCACATGACATTTAAAAAATATATAGAAAGAACAGTTGCCATGGCAAGGTTGAGTTATAAACTCAATATTCATAAGAAGATTGTCTTAGAAACTGTCTTCACACACATAAAGGGTGAATATTGTGCAAATTATACCAGATTTTTACTGACTAACACAGTATGCACAAGAGAACATGTGACCTAAATTAAGGTAAGGAATTTAAATTTTATTCTAAGGAGCAATGTTCTTATAGTGAGGGTCGTTAATCCCTCAGATATTCTCTTGAAGGTGAGGTTTTAGAATTTTTTTCTCAAGGTCTTTATAAACTAATAAATGTAGAATTCCAGGATGGGTTAGGTGTGATCTCACCTTAATGTAGAGACATAGATTTAATGAGTTCCCCAAAGGCCCCATCCTAGCCTTAAGATTCTAAGAATGCCATTTGCACTTAGAATTTACATTGGAATAGGCCCAAGGAGCCTATGTGGTTTTACCTGTCCACACAGAGTTGACATCTATAGAAATAATGTAGGAGAGCTCAAGAACACATGCACATGTTGGTAGGTTCAGGCCAGAGCTCTCTCTAATATGGTGGAATAGGGGAGAAAAATAACATCTGTTCCTCACCCATCACAAAGTTTATGGCTGATAATCCTATAACAAAAGACAGATTAATAAGAGAAAAGCATAACAAGTTCATTTAAAAAAAGTTCTATGTGACATGGGAACCTTCAAAAATGAAGACTCAAAGACCCAGGGAAAACTGCATTTTTATGCTTAGGTTCAATGAAGGATAGTCATGTAGAAGTATGGTTGAGCAAAAAGAGTATGATCTAATGGTAATAAACTGGGGGAACTTAGTGAGGTCTGTTTGTTCAGATTCACCTCTATGTCTCTGTGTCTTCATTCCTTTCCTCCAGATAGAGAGCAGGACCCCTGCCATATGGAGGGGAGAAAGAATGGAGAATTCTTTTTATACCATCAGGGAATAAAGGCAGGAAAGATCAGAGAATAACTTTTCTGTTCATGCCACAGTGTTGTATTTTGGTATATTATGTTCTGAGCCCTGAAAGTGAAATAACAACAGTAAGACTTTTTGTGTAGTATGCTACCTAATTGTTAGAATTTTAGGGAGGTCAAAATTTTATTTAGCCATTATAACAACTATATGAAGCAGAGAATATACTATTCCTATTATGCCTTCAGGGAAACTGAGGCACAGAGATTTTATAGTACTTGTCTAAGGTCAAATGGCAGAGTTAGGACTTAAAATATTCATTTTTTGACATAAGCCAATGTTCTTTCCAGTTACTTGCTGTCATTTGCTTTAGAATATTTGGAATTAAATATAAATGTCCATGATATTTACCAGTAAATACAAGTGAAGAGTCTATGTGTTTGGATTGAGACAACACTCCATCTGTTGTGGGAAAAGAGGCATGATGTTTTTTAGCAGCTGAATTTAGACCAGCACTTCTCAAAGTGTCCTCTGAGGAACACTAGTTCTATGAGGTGATGATACGTGTTACTTATAAATTAGGCTTTGATTCAGCCTTGAGTAACAGCAAAGACCAAATCCACAGTGATGTATGTAAAGATTGAAGGTTATTAAAGGAGTCTGGAGACATGACGGAGTCTGGAGGTAGGCACTGTGTAGCTGGTGTGGTGGCTCCGCAACGACCAAGGACTCAGGGTCCTGCTGTCTTGCAGCTTTCTTGTCTTTAGTGAGCCTCCCCCTGGTTCAACCGCTGAGGCTGTAGCCATCACTCTGCATTCTGGCCAGCTGAAAAGAGGAAGGAGATAGAAGCAAAGAGGATAGTGTTCCTTACCTTTAAAGGTATTTCTAAGTTGTCATGCATATCATCTCCACTTGTATCTCATTTGCCGTAACTTGGTTATTTGGCCAGAACTTGTAACAAGGGGAGCTGCAAAAGAAAATCTTTTGGCTGAACAGCAGTGTGTCAAGCTAGAGCTAGAATTTTTATCCAAAAGAAGAAGGGGAAAAGGGATATAGGATTTGTTTCTATCAATGACTGCTGCCTATCCATAAAAGTAAGTAAGGCTCAGAAATGCTGGGGTAAATAAAGTTAAGCAATTCTCTTTAACACCACGCTTCTCAAAGATGTTAATGTATACTGCAAAACTCTAAGAGCTGGATATATCCTGTAACATTCTCACACTTACTTGACTATACAACGCTTGACTCATGAAGTATCTATTGGGATTAATGTTCCACAGAATATACTTTGAGGAAATACTGCTGTTAACTGTTGAATCCAGGATGGGCAATTTCTATCTATTCCCTGTTGCCATGTTACTGACAGAAGAAGGCACTGAGCCTCCTCTGACTGACTTAACTTGTTTAAGTGTGTAAGTTAGGGATATGGGGAAGCATACCTAATAAGCGTGACTGTAGAGCAATTTACAAATATAAAGGATTGTAGAAATGCCAAATAATTAGACATTAAAGGGGAAATTCTTAAATTTGTACCTAAAAATATGTTGAGAAATTTTCAGGTAGATAATTCAGCATTCTCCAAAACCTCTATTAGGGAGTGCTTTTGAGTAACACAATAATAATAGCTACAACTTGTTGAGCACACAGACAACCCTGGGTGCTGCAACCGGGGTAGTCACCCTAGACTGTGGACATACCAGTGGCCCTGGATCAAGTGCTTTATGTGTATTTTTAAATTTACCCTGGCTATTCATATGTCTTCTTTTGAATAATGTCTATGAAGATTCTTTGTCCATTTTTCTTTGTTTTCTTACTATTGAGTTATTTGAGTTCCCTTTATATTTTGGATGTTGACCCCTTATCACATATGTGGTTTGCAAATATATTCTCCCTTTCCATAGGTTGTCTCTTCACTCTGTTGTTTGGTTCCTTGGCTGTGCATAAGTTTTTAGTTTGATGTAATCCCATTTGTCTATTTTTTGCTTTTGTTGCTTATGCTTTTTGGTTTATATACAAAAAATCATTGCCTAGATCAATGTCATGCAGCTTTTCCCCTATATTGTTTTTAATAGTTACACAGCTTTAGGTTGTACATTTAAATCCTTAATTCATTTTGAGTTGATTTTTGTATATGATGTGAGATAAGGGTCTCATTTAATTCTTCTGCATACAGTTCTCCAGTTGTCCCAACACCATTTATTGAAGAGACTATCGTTTCCCCATCTCATGTTCTTGACACCTTTGTTAAAAATCAATTGCCCATAATGGCGTGGATTTATTTCTGAGCTCTCTAGTCTGTTCCATTGGTCTGTGTATCTGTTTTTATACCAGTAACATAATGTTTTGATTACTATAGCTTTGGCCACCAGATATCTGAAAAAATACTCAAAATCACATATCATTAGAGAAATGAAAATTAAAATAACAATGACATATTACCTTATATCTGTTAGAATAGCTATTATCAAAAAGATGAAAAGTAAGTGTTGGAGAGGATATGGAGAAAAGAGAACCTTTGAACACTGTTGGTAGGAATGTAAATTAGTATAGCCATTATAGAAAATAATGTGGAGTTTCCTCAAAAAATTAAAAATAGAACTACCATATTACCAGCAATTTCACTACTGGGTATATACATACTAAGGATATGAAATCAGTATGTCAAAGAGATAGCTGCACTTCCATGTCCATTGCAGCATTATTCACAATAGCCAAGATAAAGGATTAGTTAAGTGTCTGTCAATGGATGAATGGATTAAAAAAAAGTGATGTATAAACACAATGGAATACTATTCAGTCTTAAAAAAGAAGCAAATCCTGTCATTTGCAATAACATGGATGAACCTAGGGAACATTATGTTATGTGAAATGAGTCAGGCACAGAAAGACAAATAGCACATGATATCACTTACATGTGGAATCTAAAAACATTGAACTCATAGCAATGGAAAGTAGAATAGTAGTTATCAGTGGCTGGAGGAGGGATGTTGAGGAGATGTTGGTCCAATGATAGAAAATTTCAGTTAGATAGGAGGAATAAGTTCAAGAGATCTGTTGTACAACATGGTAATCGTAGTTAATAACAATGTACTGTGCTCTTGAAAATTGCTAAGATAGTGAATACTGTGTTCTCACCACCAAAAAATGATAAGTATGTGTGATAATGCACATGTTAATTTGCTCAATTTAGCCATTCTACAGTGTATACATATTTCAAAACAAAGTGTTGTGCACAATAAATACATACAACTTTTATTTGTCAGTTATAAAAGCAAATAAATAAGTTTAACTTAATTTAAAAAATAAATAAATTTACCCTGGCAATGGTGCAGTACTTCTCTAGTTTACTCGCTTTCCCAATCCTTTTCCATGACTGAGTTGCATCTTTTTTCTCTACTCTAACTTCCAACTCCTTCTCCCTCATCTTTGCTGTCTGGGTATGACCCATTCCTATTTCACAGAGCTCTCAGAAACACTCAGAGAACTTCCACAGACTTCCCCTCATCTACCTGCTGACCAGCCTTTAACTTGCACGCTTTGATTTCTCACCTGTTCTGTAGGACTACACATAGCCCCATCCTAGTGTCAGTCCCTCCCCTGGGGCACTGGATTTCATCCCTCTTGCCCGCTCAAGGACATTACCCCCATAATTCTTACCTCTGTCTCTTACATCACCGTTTTCTTCCTTTTTACTGGCCTGTTTCTATTTGTACACGAATACTTCTGTTTCTCCTTCACCCTATTAAAAAAAAAAAAAAAAGGAAAAAGAAAAAACCTTTTCTCTTGACTCCATTTTTTCTGCTCCTATTTGCAATAAACTCCTTACTGCTTCCAAGTTCTCTACACTCTTTACTTTTAAACCATCCAGTCAGGCTTTTGCCCCTGACCCCGCTCCTTTAAAACTGTTCTTGCCCAGGTCCCCAATCATTGTCATGTTGCTAAAACCAATGGCCAATTCTCAGGCCTCATCCTTCTTGCTCAGTTAGCAACAGTTGGTGCAGTAGGTTGCCCCATCCCTCATATACTTTCTTCATTTGGTTTCCAGGGCCACTGCAATCCCCTGGTTTCTTTCTTACCCCACTGGGAAATTTTCTGATTGAAAATATAGTATATTAGTTATTTGCTGTACTGAAATGGACTCTCAATATGAAGTCTTTTTCTAGGAGATTTCAAAAGCAAAAACAGACTGATTCATAGCAGGTTACTTAGATTCTCTGAGTTAGTTTCTTCAAGTGTAACATAGAGGGGTTTGGACTGCATGGTCTTGAAGTATCTTGTGCTGCTCTGATTCTTAGAAAGCCTTATGTGATCTAAAATATGCTAGGCAAAGAGACAAAATACAGAGTGTTGTAGTGTACAATCCATTCTATCCACACTGGGGCCTTATGCTGATTTCATAGCTTATCTTAGCCTTAGTCATCTTTTCTGTTACATGAGGAATAATAATATTGTGTCTGCCTTTCTCAAAAAAAAAAATAAAACAAATGGAATTATACGTATGAAATTGCCTCAAGAATGTGGCAGTGCTGTGTATTTCATAATAAGGAAGAGAATGATTACCCTAAGTCTTAGACTCAAAGAGGCAAATTCACAGTGCAGCAGAATATTTCACCATACAAATTTTATAATATGATATTCATAGTCTTTACCAGTCTTCCCCCTCACAGGAAACAGCAACTTTGTCTTTCCAGTGGTTCAGGCCCAAACCTTAAAATAATCTGTGTCTCTTCTCTGGCTCTCACAGGCAACCCCAACAGAAAGTACTTTCATTCCCACCTTCGCAGTGTATCTGCAGTCCAACTGCTTCTCACCACTTTCACCACAACTTGCCACCATCTTTCAGTACCAATAGCATTTTCCACTAGGATTGTTGCAACAGCTTTTGCCTTATCCCATGTAATCTGTTCTCTACATAATAGCCAGAGCAGTCCTGTTAATGCACCTTGGCGATTATGCCACTTCTTTGCTCAAACCTCCCCAGGGGCTTTCAGTTTCACTCAAAGTAAAAGGAAGAATCCTCACAGTGGCCTACAAGAGCACAGGCCTCTCTTCCTTTCTTCTCCGCTCATCTCCTACTGCTCTCCTCCTCTTTCACAGGCTTCTAAATGCACTGGCCTTTGCAGTCCGTTTCTTCTGCCATAAACATACTTTTCTCAAATTTACACATGACTAATTCCTTCCATTCCTAGTTTCTGCTCAAATGTCACTTTCTAAATGAAGCTTATTCTGGCCACCCTATTTACAATTGCAATCTCTTCCAGGACTGGGACACTTCCAATCCCCTCTCCTTGATTTATGTTTTTCTGTGTCATTGTCATCTTCTAACATTCTATACCATATCATATTTATTATGTTTATTGCTTATGGTCTCTTCCCTTTTTCTAGCTCAATGATGCAGGGATTTTTGTCTGTTTTTTTTTTCCACTAATATATTTCAAGCACCCAAGAGAGTGCCTGGTACACAGTAGGTGTTTGATATTTCTTAAATGTTAAATAATTTGAGTTCTGAAGGCAATACTGTCAAGTGGGTATTATATATTTTATAGCTACATAAACTGAGATGTGGAGAGACCAAATGACTTCTCTAACACCACACCATGAGAAAACTGCATGGCTGGGAATCAAGCCATAATCTTTGCATTGAACCACTACAGTGTCTCATTTTCTATGATGATTCTGATTGCTATGGCCAAAGCCAGAGAATGAGAATGTTTCAAAAGGAAGGGATTATCAATGGGCTCAAAAGCTTTCAGAAATGCCAGAAAGAAGGAAGATTGAGAAAAAAACGCTATGGTTCTTTGTAACTAGGTAATAGTGACCTGTGCAAAAATTCTTTCAGTAGCATTGAAGTCAACCTAAAGAGCAGTGGTTGAGGGAGTGAATGGAAAGTAAGTAAAAGAAGAGAGTGAATCATTGACACTCTTCAAAAATTCTGGGGATGAGAAGGAAGAAAAAAGACTACAGTCACATGGTACTTTGCTTTGAATGTTTGTTCCCTCCAAAACTCATGTTGGAACTTAATCCCCAGTGTGGCAGTATTGATAGGCAGAACCTTTAAGAGATGATTGAGTCATGAGGGCTCTGCCGTTATGAATGTATTAATCCACTCATGGATTAATGGGTTATCACAGGAGTGGCATTCATGACTTTATAAGAAGAAGGAGAAAGACCTGAAGTAGCATGCTCAGCCCCTCAGCATGTGATGCCCTGCACCACCTTAGGACTCTGTAGAGAGCCCGCAACAGCAAGAAGGCCCTCACCAGATGCAGCCCCTTGACCTTGGACTTCTCAGCCTCCACAGCTATAAGAAATATGTTCCTTTTGTTTATAAATTACCTAGTTTCAGGTATTTTGTTATAAGAAACAGAAAATGGACTAAGACATGGAAAGAAAAAATGATTTTTTTTTTGGCTGAGACTCAAGCATATTCACAGGAAAAGGAGAAGGAGGTGAAAATGTGGGTATGAGCATAGAGATGAGAAGGGACTGCTTTCAAAAAGGGGCCAGCTTAGTGGGTAAGCTGAAACATCAAGATTCACAGAATTTCCAGGTTGTGCTGGCTGTACTGTGAAGCATGAAACTCGTAGTAAAGCAGAAATTAAATTATCCCACTACTTCACTTTTCTTTGTCTCTTGGAAGAAACCATTTCCATTTTTTTAGCAGCTTTTCCAAGTTACCAATTTCTTTAATCCTCCTACCTTAGTTCCAAATGTGACTGTCTTCTCTCTGAAGCAGATGACATTGCCTACTGTCTTAGTGAGAAAAAAAAAAGGCATGCACTCTTTCAACTCATCTCCTCACCTCTGATATCACCTTTATTATCATTGACTTTACCTTTCTTCCTTCCATTTCTATGAAAAGGTATCCCACTTTTTCTTCAAGTTCAAAATGGAAGCCTAGAATTATAATCTGTGTGTAAAGACCTTGCTTTTGCTTCATCAATTTTTCTTTTTATTCTAAAATGCTATTCACCAAGTCCTTTATCTGTACTTATAAACAAGATCTCCTATATATAGAATATTCCCGCTAAATACCACTTTCCTGAATTTCCAACTTTAATGATTTCCTTTATTTAATAAGCATATATTCAACTTCCACTGCACTGGGAATTGTGTTTGACATTGGAAAATGCCAAGTTGAATAACATCAGGAATATAGATTAGGGATGATGGAAATATAAACAGATTATAATCCCATGTATTAAGTGTAATAATGCAGATTTTTCACAGTAAAATGGACATCTATGGACTACCTTTCTTATAATTTGTTCTTGAGTGACATAGATTTCCTTTTTTCTTCTGTGCTCATTTGAATTAGGCTTCTGTGGTTTTAAGGAAAAAAATATTATATTGATTAATAGACTCAAGTATATCTATTAGTGGATGGCTGGAAAGGATTCCAGGAAAGTTTTGTGGAAGAAGTAATACGTGAACTGAGTTTAAGAGAAGAATAACAGTGAGGCACTAGCCAGAGAAAGCGAGGGGACAAAGGTGGGTATGAAGAGGCAGTTGGGGCAGAAGGAAAAGCATGAGCAGAGATTCTGGAGGAAGACACAGTATCATGTGTGTGGAGGAAAATGTCAAGTGGTGTTTCTGGAGAGGAAAGCACATGACAGGGAGCAGCAGGTAAAAAGACTGGAGAAATGGTAGGAATCAGCAAGTGAAGTGTATCAATAAGCCTGGAGAATGAGCTTGGCTTGTCTTTAGGCAATAGGGAGTCAATCAGGGGAGTCACACAGCCAGGTACATGGCTCCGAGGAGGATGGATGTGAAGGGGACGAGTCTTGAAACATAACACCTTTAATCTCAAACCCACTTTCTGACTGCTGGCTCCCCCTAAACTTCTCATTCCTCCATTTTTCTTTTTCTTTTTTTTTTTTTTAACGAGAGCATTTTTGGCTCACTGCTGCTTAAAGATGGTGACCTTTATTCCTCCTCCTCATGAACATCTCACATCAATATTTTTAATCATATTCATGAAGGTTTTTTTTTTTGGTAATTGGAAGAAGAGAACAAAACTTGGAATGAGACGGAAGGCTGAAAAGAAGAACAGTGAAACAGAAGGGAGATGAGGGCATTTGTTTCCCACTAGTTCCCTTGCACTGAGTTTGAGCCCCATTTTGAGAGTGTGAGATGTAACCAGAGACTGTCTTAGGGTTAAAGACCTTTTGCCCAAGATGGTTGGGGCCAGTAGTTGCTTAATCAAAAAGTTTTATAATATATGGAACAATAATCTTAAAAGAAGTATGTATAGCATACATAATGAGTGCAATGCGCACCATCTGGGGGATGGACACGCTTGAAGCTCTGACTTGGGGGGGATAAGGGCAACATATGTAACCTAAACATCTGTACCCCCATAATATGCTGAAATAAAAAAAAGTATATATACCTTAAAATTTTATTTTAACCCAAATGAGTATGTTTTAAATAAAAGTGAGTTGCTAATCTTTTGATTTAGGGCCAAGATTTAGCTGCACCGATTAGAATTCCTTTTTGTCTTTTTTTCCCCCTTTAAACTGCAGACTCAATTTGTCACATTTAAGTTTATTTAAACTGGTGTAAAAGTTAAATTGATTATGATGCAAACTGAGTATAGAATTCTTCTATATTGTCTCCCATCTTTTACAGTTGCTTCTCATAAACTTTTTCAATGGCACTATTTGGAACAACTTTCCTTTGGAGTGAAGTGAGTGCATCTATAAAGTGGCAACATGAGGGACACTTGCTATGATAGAAATATTCCATATCTTCACTGTATTAATGCCAACATTGTGGTTATGATATTATACTCTAGTTTCACAAGATGTTACCCTGTGTGGAGACTACTCAAAAATATACTGGATCTCTCTGTGTTATTTCCTATAACTGTATGTGAGTCTATAATTATCTGAAAATAAAAAATTCCATTAAAAATATTTGTTGAGTGCCTATTACATGCCAGGCATTATTATAGATGTCAAAGAAAACCAGAGCTTGACAGAAGTTAAAGCAATCATCTTAGTCTATCTTATGGTGCTATAACAGAATATTACAGACTGGATAAATTATAATAAATGGAAATTTATTTGGTTCATGGTTCTGGGATCTGGGAAGTCCAAAAGCATGGCACTGGCATCTGAAAAGGGCCTTCATGCTACCTCATCCCATGGTGGAAGGTGAAAGGGCAAAAGAAACTGAGAGCAACAAGAACGAGAGATGGCCGAACTCACTTTTCTAACAAACCCACTCCTGAGATACCAACATTATCCATTCATGAGGGCAGAGCCCTTATGACCCAATCACCTCTTAAGGTTCCACCTCTTAACATTATTGCATTGGGGATTAAGTTTCCAACACATGAAACACATTTGGGGGATACAATCAAAGCATAGCAGAAGTGAAGGCAATTTTTTTCAAGACTATTGCAATAGGGGAAAAGAGACCCCAGTACAGAACTGGGCTCCATTCTGAATACAACAAGGACAAGTGGGGATTTATAGCCAAGGAGCAGGAGGGGTTGGTGGATGGAAAATTACTAAGAGGAAACATCAAGTCTTGGGGAATTCTGATTGAACTGACCTACTAGGATACCTACTGAAGGCAGGTTAGGGTGAGGAGATACCAAGGGTAGGGGGTGAGAAATTTTGATCAGCTATGGAGGGTGATCAAGTATCAAGGGTGGGTGTTTCTCGCCAAATTGACTTAGCAGGATTTTTGCTAAAATTGGATTTTACAAGAAAGTGCACAGATAGGCCTAAGAGAATGTTCAGAAGCCTGACTAAAGTTTAGTCAAACAAAGAATCTTAGTCTTAGACATAGAAGATACTGAAGCAAATGAAGCAGATAAAAATCTCTACACTTACATAGCATACATTCTGATAGGGCAGAAATTCTAGTGGGCTTCCTCATGCCCTGTTCTCTGTGCTGGCATGTAACTCAGTGACATTCTGAAGGTTGTAAACATCGAAGCCTTAGGATCATTCTGATATAGTGTTCTTGATATGGTCACTGACAAGGCACATTCTTGTGGTGGACAGGGAAGTTGTTACAAGTGTCTTTGTATGCAGCAGATGTGGGTGAGTGGGAGCACAAAGACGAGAGAAGGAACATGAGAGGTGCGCCATAATAGATCTGCTGAATTACTGGTTTGTGGGTACATTTAAAAAAATGAAAGCTTTGAGTAGAAAACTGAGGATCAGCTGCTACCAGACAGAAGGCTATTAAAACAATCAACATTTGGGCTATATTTTCTGTCTTGGTTCAAATATCACCATCTTCTTTGTCCTTTAAGCAGAGAAAGCTTAACATTCTACTTGTCTCTCGCCCCTTCCTAATACTCTATATCCAGTATGTCCACCCAAGGTCTCCACCTCTTTAGTTTCTCTTCAATCCATCTTTTCTTTCTATCTATATTTCTAGTATAGATTATTATGGTTAGTCAGATTATGATCTTTTGCCTTGACTCCTCAGCAGCTATTCAGTAGTTTCAGTTGTCATCCAAAAAAATCTCACCACCACCTTTGATTCATGATTTATACTATTTTCTGACTTACCCTTTAAAGATAAAAATTGGATCATGTTACACTCCTGCTTAACATTGTCCCAGGTCCAAACTCTGTGGATTGGCTTCAGGATATAACCCTATCAGGCACTCTGAAACTCTGTTTTGAGCACCCCTCACAATGTGTTCTGTCCTACAGATGATGGCTTCCTTTTTTCCTAAATAACCCTCTGCTTATGCTTTCCCCACTCTCTGATGTTTCTACCCTGTCATTCTACCCAAACTCCAACTTATGATTTAACATCTGCCCTAACATAACCTCATCTCTGGAACCTTCTTTAAAATCCTCATATCTCAAAGTCAAAGAAGGGATTCTTTCTTTTAACCACCATAGCATTTTGTAAATATCTGTATTATAGCATTTATCACATTGACTTGCAGTTATTTCTTGCTGAGGCTATCTCCACTGCTATTTCTGTTGCTATGAGAAGGATTAATTATTGGAAATGGTTCAGAAGGTCGATTCCTTCCTATAATTGTCTTGGGAAGGAATTTTCCTCCTTGTTCATTTCTCCTTTTCTGCTTATGCATTCCTAACCCTTGAATGTTTTCATGTTCCAGCTTCTCTTGGAAGCAAAAGAAGATCAAACGCAGCAGGAACTTCCTGATTGATGAACACATTGAGGTCCTGGGACGGTGGCACACCCAGAGAATGCATGGAAGTTCTGTGGTCCTGCTTCCCATATTTTGCCCTAGCCATCTCTTCCATCCACCTATTCCTGAGTTTTATCTTTACGATACACCAGTAAGAACAGTTTTTCCAGTTAAAGTTGACAGCAAGTTGAGAAGGCTGTGAAATCAAGTCTGCTTTGCTTGAGAAGATCACTCTGGGTTTATTGCACCATGAAGACAACTTCTGCTTCCAGTCAAGGTGGAATAACATGATCTGATTTATCCTCTGTCTTAGTCTGTTTGTGCTGCTACAACAAAATATGCAAAATTGGGTAATTTATAAAGACTAGAAATTAATTTCTTAGAGTTCAAGAGGCTTAGAAGTCCAAGATCAAGACACTGGCATTTGGTGTCTGGTGAGGGCCTTCTTTGCTGCGTCCTCACATGACAGAAGAGCAAGTTAGCTAGCTAGTGGAGTGCTGCATGAAGGTTTTTTTTAAAGGTCCTTAATTACATTAATGAGGGAGCAGCCTTCAGGGTCTAATCACCTCTTAAAGGCTCCATCTCTATCACATAGGCGACACTTGAGTTTTGGAGGAGACACATTCAAACCATAAAACCCTCCCACATGAAACAACTAAAAAAACTGGACGAAATATAGGCCACAATAGCATTCAAGAGATTGACACTAGGCAACTGAGGACAGTGATCAGTGAGAGATGGGAGACAAATGAGAATTTTTTGTTTGTTTTCTGTGGGAACAGTGTTCTGAAAAACCTAGCTCACCATTACAGGAGAATACAAATCTATCTACATCCACTCCAACTCTTTGAGAAGAAAATAAAACTCGAAAAAATCAACCAGAGCCTAAGAAAAGCATTAAAATGTGGAAAAAGAACTTCACTCTCCTGGAGACCACATGGCAGGTCTTTGAGACTGTATAGTGTGACACTGAGAAGAGCAGAGGAGGGGAAACTGAGGACATTACAAAGTGGGCCCAGGATGGGGTAACTGAAGGGGTGGTGTGGAAGATGAGAGGCGGCTAGGAGGTTCTGGGTACAAGAGAATTTTAAATAATGAAGATTTTAAATAACAGCTGTTATGTACTTGCACATGGTTAAATGTTTAGGAGAATAAAGAATAAAATTTCAAAAAAAAAAAGGAAAGATTAAAACCAGCTACATCCCTGCCCCTCAATTTCCAGGTGACTGGGGCTTTCTGAAGTGCTTCAGAAGGTGCCTTTGTGTCATCCAGGCCCAGAACTGATCTGCTTGGAAAAGTATCATCACTATCCCATTTCCCTCATTTGCTACTTCTACTGACCTTGCGCTAAGGATGGCAACAGTAATCCCAACCATGTCCATAGCTGAACCTTTGTTTCAGGGAGATTCGTGTTAATCCAGGTATCACTGTACTATGAACTCTGTCTCAGAGATCACTAGTTTTTGAAGATTACGTGTATGAAGGACGCTATTTGTTGTCACACTTGAGATCTCTGTAAATTTGGTTGTCATCTATGTAGTGCCTTGAGGTTCTTTGATATAGGAGAAATGTATAATGCTCTAATTTATCTACCCCTTACTGATACCCAAGTAGATGCTATGTTGTCATGCTGATATATTCAAAACATTCAGAGTCCTGTAGACCTTTACACTACTCTGCAAAATAGTTATCAGGGCTGCTTGCATTTGCCAGTGCTTTCATAATGATACATGGCTAGCAGTGGATATCAAGGTCCAAAGAAGGACAGGTAGAATGCCCGAGACATGCTTTATGTTTTTATTAGCACCTTGACTCACCTATCCCACATTTATTTCAGGTTCCATACTATGATATATTATTGTGAATATTATTACTATTGAACATATATTATAATCACACACAGACACACACACACAGAGTGTTGGTACCTACATTTCTATTGTTCTCCTGAAAAGCCTCAGTATGATGCATATTATTTCACACTTAAAACATTTAACATCACTAAATCGAAAACAGAAGAAGCAGGGGAGGGAACAGAAGGTGACAAATGAAGCGGAGGAGGCAGAGTGGGAAGGGAATGTGCATGAGGAAGAGGCAAGGCATATGGGAAAACAGGGATATGTCAAGTTCATAGAAAATAGCAAGCCGATATCTGATTGATGACATACAGTTGCCATGTCTATCATGGTGCTTTAACTTAAGGGGTGCTGTTAATGAGAAAGGCAGCTATCTCACAGTGGCAAAGCCCCCTGTATTTACAGCCATTGATACAAAATTATGGACCTAGAATAGTCCTTCAGAAGATTAGAGTACAATATTGGCTTTCTTTTATTTTATTGTTTCCATTCACATTTGGGAGAAAATCTCATCTTTTTTGTCCCAGGTTCTGTGAAGGTCAGACTCATTTACCTGCAGTTTCTAGAAGCCTCCTGATTATAATCACCATGGGTAAGTACAGAATTCCCACACTCAACAGGCAGTAAAAACAGTTCAGAGAGCAAATAGCCACAGCTCACCCAGTTGCTCACTTTTGTGGCACTCTCACTGGACTTGGTTCCTTTTGGATGCCAGACCACACAGTTATGTGCAGGTAAGAAAAGGGCTTTGAAATGTCACCTGAATTGCAATTCTGGCTTTGAAATAATGTGATCTTGGGAAAATTACTTAACTTTTCAAAGTGTCTATGTCCTCCACCAGATTGTTGTAAGTACCAACTGAAATAGGAATAAACCATCATTAAACCTGGTATAGCAAGTCCTGTAATGGAAGTTTCTTATTTCTTTATTATCTACCTTAGCCAACCACCATGTGGAAATCTCAATTTTGGTATAAACTAGATCCCTAAGATTCTGATTTGCCTAGACGTATCTGCAGACTTGGGCGGCCTCTGCTAGGCATCATAACCAGCGTTGGCGGTACTTTGGGCGGGAAGCTGTCTCAGTGGAAGTGGTGGCTTCACTGACATGATGAATTTCAGGAGTAGCTATCACAAGGACCTATAGCAGGGGAAGGGAGAAAGTGAAAGGTTATTGTTGGAAAAACTGTGTTGCTAAAAATGGGCAGGCATTACCTGCAGGCTAAAAGTAGTTGGAGGAAACTCTAAAGCCAGCCTGGAGATGTAGTGTCAGGGCAAAATAAATACTTTGTTGTCCTACTTATTATAGACCTGGTTTTACCCAAGGTTAAAAGAATCTGGGAGACTCTTCCTGCATAACAAAATTATTGGCCCTGGTCAATTTTTCCCCATCTGCTGCTTTACCCCAGCACGATTTCTTGTGGCCTAGTAATGACTTAATATCATCAAAGTCTGAAAGAATACCAGATGATTTCTAAACCTCCTTCTGGTTCCCTACTCCAGGAAGCATGCCATAATCTCAGTCAGAAAATGTTTTCTAAATATCTGACTGTCTGTTATTGTGTGGCTGGTGTCCTTAGGAATCATTAAAGTTTTGGAGTAAGAAATTCTAAATATGATCATAGGATGACACATTTGAAGTCTGTCTGAAAAGCGAAGTCACAGGAGAGTGGGCCTTGAGTGATGGACGAGAGTTGAGTGAGTAGGAAAAACCTGGCAGGTCGGTCTTAGCAGAGAAATGAACAATCTCATGTCAGAGGAAATTACTGTGGTTGATTCAAGGTTGAAAGACCAGGCGGTGAGGTTTCACCTGGAAGTGAAGAAGGCAGGAGGAATTTCTGTAAGAAAATTTTCAGCCCCACCCTGCAACCACTTACTCATATAACTAAACAATACTGTGTTTTTGAGCACTAAGCAGCTTAGTTTGTGTCTGCATCCTAAGAAATAAACAAAGGGTTCAGACTATTTACAGTCAATGCTTTAACAACCACCCCCCCTGCTCCCATGTGAGAAGCATAAAGACCTTAGATGCTATTATGGACTCTGAAACCTCTTGTTTGTTCTCCTGTTAATGACAGGATCCATGAGTTACTGAGAACTCTTTTCAACACTGTGTCTCGGAATGCTCTGGTTAGAGAAAAAGGAGCTTGACAGATTTCTGCTGCTTTCATCTAACAATTATTTATTTATTTTTTGTACTTGACACAACTTTGAAGTTATCGAGGAACAGCAAAAACAGCACCTTGCAAGGATGGTGAGATATCAGTTACTTTTAATTACTCCCTAGCTCTCTCCCTTAATTACCTACTATGCTAGTTGGAATTTATTGGAGAGTAATAGTAGTGATGCTTTGCATTTACATAGTCCCTTTCTCCAAGGCGTTCAAAGCATTTTACAGATATCACTTCACTATTATTATAAAAACTAAAAATGTTGAAAGACACTTCCACGAATAAGGAAATTGCGAAGGAACTATATGCACATCTTTCAGGTGGAACATTTTCAAGAATAGTTCACAGTAATAGCTAAATTTTAGGAACTTTTATAATAACTTTCCTTCTCTCTATATTTTACATGTTTTATTTATTATACATGGTTACTATGTTTGCCTACTGATTAAAAATATTTTTCCAAGTATAAAATAAAAATATCACAAAATATTAAATAATAATCTCACCAGGAGTGCAATACTCAGCCCACCTGAAGATTTAAGTAACGGATCTCAACTTATTTTTTTTTAATTATAGAAACCCTTTTATAATAGCAAAATATTTTGAAGACGCCAAAAAGCTAGTACTTACATGTTTAGGTCCATTGATTGGAAAATAAATAATTCAAAAATCTATTATGAATTATGCCAGGATATTTATTATTTTATACATTATCCTAAAAATACTATTAGATAAGGAAAGCAGCTCTAATTAACCTCATTCTCTAAATGCAGAATATTATTCACTCAGTCTATTATACATTTGATATGTTTATATTCCAATTGCTTTAGACCTTATAACCCTATTACTTCTCAGAGGTCTGTTTCCCAATATTAGGAACAACTGGTCTAAGTTTTAAAACCATTGTTTTCAATGGTTTGCTCATATACAAAATGATTATGTTGAACTCAAAAGCAGGAGCTGGAGAACATCATTTAGCATTCAAGAGTTCTCAATGGTTGGTGAGCTACTCTTCAGGGTTAAAACTACTTATACATTAAAACAATGGAATTTACATGCTTGAGAGGTTTTCTTTCCTCTTATCTTGTCTGTTAGAATTAATAAGTTAGAAGCATTCAGCTCAGAATGGAGGCTTGATTGCATGCCTTTTGCTAAGGATCTGAGACGTGAGGAGACTGCAGTTTGAGACACTTACAGAGTAAGCACTTTTCGGACCTGGAACTGCCTTGCATTGTTTCCCTTTTTATTTCCTATTGTTTACATTTAAACACATCCTATTGCTTACAAAGATATACTAACAATTATAAGGTTTTTATGTCCAGGCTAAAGAGGGTAATGAAATCTAAGTGCTTTGTTTCTAATTTATGCTATTTGAGTAGTAAATTATGGCACACAAGATCAAAAAGCATTAGGATTATCTTCTTTTAAGATTTCCTTCAGTGGTCTTCACTTTCTAGTTGTTGTAGATAATCCTAGGAAACAAGTCAAGTTTGGAAAAAGGCAATGGGATTTTGATTAGGAAGCATTTATTTTTAATTCTAGTTTAGGTTTTACCTTATATTATTTGAAATGCAATTAGAATTACCACACACAACAAAAATAAATTTGTGTAGCATCTTTCTTTTAAGGAAATTAAGAGGTCAAAAGCAGCATTTTGTTTATTGAGTAAGATATTGAGAAGGAAATCCTAAATCAGTGATTGCCTCTGAATCAGTTACTTGATTATGTTAATTATCTCTTATGCCTTTGTTCCGCACTTACAGAATGAGGTTAATTATGGCTACCCTCACTGATCTCATGGGATTTTTTAGGAGAATGGACAGAATAATAAATATACCAGTATATCTAAAGTGTAATGTTCAAAATACAAATTGTAACTATTTTAGTACAAGAATGTACTATGAGAGAGGAAATTTTTTAAAAGTGAGAACATTTATTCTAAAACAAAGATCCTCAGAATTAGATGGAAAGAGAGCAAATAGGTGGGGTTGGGGGAGAATAATAAGAAGGGGAAGTTATAAGATTGTTCCAATAAGAAAAAGAATTTAAGATCTCTGCTCTATTGTTTAATTGGAGAAAGCTCTGACGTTGGGTCCGGGCTTTGAGAATGACAGGGCACAGCAGACAGGGAGGCAGCCAGAGATCTGTGTGCCTGTGGAATTCTGAAGGGCGGGAGCAGAGCAGACAGTCCTGGCATCTACAGTGGACATGTGTGAAGTGAAGCTACTGGCTTCGCCACGAAGTAGCTTCTGCAAAGTTGTTTTCTCCTGAGTCATTCAGAGAGATGATTCTTCTACTCTAAGGCCAGATGTGAAGTTTATAATTATTTTTATAGAACTTTTTCCTCTTCTTCATCCTTAGCATCTAAGAAGTCTTCAGATTCCATCAAAGTTTTTTCCCCACAATGTCGCTTCCAACTCTCTTGCCTTTTCATGCTCAGTGCTTCCACTGGACTCCTGGTGCTCCTCATCTTGCACCAGGTCTCCGGGTCTTCGGTTTTTTCCCTTCTTCTGATACTTACAAAATACAACAACCAATCACTCCTCTTTTTTACTTTCTTTTTTTTTTTTTTTTTTTTTTTTGAGACAGAATCTCACTCTGTCACCCTGGGTAGAGTGCAGTGGCGTCATCATAGCCCACTGCAACCTCAAACTCCTGGGCTCATGAGATCCTCCTGCCTCAGCCTCTTCAGTAGCTAGAACTACAGGCGCATGCTACCAAGCCCGGGTAATTTTTCTATTTTTAATAGAGACGGGGTCTCGCTATTGTTCAGGCTGGTCTCGAACTGCTGAGCTCAAGCAGTGCTCCCACCTTGGCCTCCCAGAGTGCTAGGATTACAGGCATGAACCACCGTTCCCCGGCCAATCACTCCTCTTAAAGAATTACTTTTATGAGTTCACCTGTCTCCTCAGAAACCTTTAGCGAATCCTCATTTGCTACTAAATGACCTGTTAGTCTACTCTGCTTGAAATTGCCAAAAGCTCATCTGAATCCACTTTTCCAAACTCACCATTTCCTAACACGTATACTGTTCTCTAATTAGATTGACCTCACATAATCTCCCTTAATACACGGTACTTAATCTTCACTCAGAGGCTTTCTTCCAGCTATCCCTCTCCATCTGGAACTTTTTCAAGTTTCTAACATTTTTTTCCAATTCAGTCAATCCTTCAAGGTTCTCCTCAAATTCTGACATTGGTGTGCTGGGGCCTGAATTGAGTGTGCTTATCTATTGCCACTCTTCCTTCAGTGACATCTCATTAGTATCTTGAAATCAGCCATGACGGGAATATTTCCACGATAACAACTGACAAACAAAAAATTCAGTTCTCCCTCCCTGACCAAAACCAGTCTTTAAACCAGCACAGCACGGCTACTGCTTCTAAAGCTTCTTTGATAGTTCATACACAGATTTACTTTTTGTATCACTCATTTGTGCTCTTCTTTATGTACTAGATAAATACTTAAAAAAAAATTTAACTCATAGTTTGACTTTGCAACCTGATTGTCTTCTGAAGTTCTCTAGCCAAGTCTCATATTTTCTTGTTATCCTTCTCAGTCTGAAAAAAATTACTTACTGAATGAAAACTGAGACATTCAGTATGCAAATCTTCCTAATATTTCTGGCTCTTGAGATTGTTGCTTTTTACAAATTCAAAAATTATGTCTTATTAATTTTTTTCTTTCTACCCTAACAGTGTCTATCATTATGTCTCATTTATTGTATGCATGCAAAAATTTTTATAATCACCTCTGTATACTCATGGTGGGTGTTAAATAATACTGACTTTTTTTTGTTTTGCATGGCAATGAAGAGCCATATTAAGGCTTTTTGGTTTTGTTTTTACATTTTATTCCAGATATAAGCCAAATGTAAGGTATAACTTTATCTAATAATCTTATAATGTTAACACTGAATCAATATCTTCGATGTTGATTAGAATTTTTAAGTGTCCCACAGATATAATTGGAATGCCATTAGGTAAATAAGAGTTCCAACTAGCTAACGTGTACTGCCTGGGTGTTTACTATGTACCAAATGCTAAACTTTTAAAATACATTAATATTTTCTCATTTAATTCAATATCTACTTCCTGAGGTGGGTACCATTAATATACTCATTTTACAAATGAGAAAATTGGCTCTGGCATGGTTAATAAGACTAGACCTCCGATGGCATCATAGAGTGACTCCAAATCATTCTGATTCCAGAATTTTCATCTTAACCACCGTACACCTTAATTCTGCATACAAGTAGCCTTATATTGTTAGGACTGTGTTACATTTGCAATGTTTGCCCATGCCAGGTCAAGCAAACTGCTAACTGGACTCTAATTTTTTCCACCCAGGCTCTTCATGCTTCTTTTAATTAGTGAAGTTTTATTTTCAGCCTACTCTATCATCTCATTTTAAAGGGGAAAAAATATTGTTGGTTAAGGCATCATTTAGGAGCTTGTAAAAATGATTCTTCAGTGAGGGCTTACTTTGTGCCTGGTGCTGTTCCAGATAGTCTGGGAACTAAAAAGGGGTGGAGCAGAAGATCCCATACCTTTGTTCAAAGTCCTATAAGCTAGGAGAAATGGCAACTAGCACACATGAGACAATTAGAAAACAGTGAGGGGGCCATCTCTATGGTAGTAGCTGATAGAATTTAACAGTTAAGAGATATCAGGAAAGGTCAAAAATTGGTACAATTTAAAGGAAGAAGTAGAAGTGGAATCTTGAAGGTTGGTTTTGAAGAGGGGCAGATGAGATCTATTGCAAGGCGAATAAAACAATAAGTGAATGTACCGAGGTAGAAAATGAACATGATATATTGGAGACTATCATTTCTGAGTCTCTGAAATCTCTGAATACGAGTTTTAATCCCTTCAACTCTCAATATCATTTGTACAAATCATAGAACTTCAAGGTCATGACTTAATTTTATTCAGAACAAACAGTTACCTTGTTGACAAGGGAAGTCAAATTAAATGCAGTGTTTACATTTTTATTTGGTTACACCAGGAGGCAACCGGCTACTTACCCATAGCATCCATTTTCCTCTCCTCCCTCCCTGCTCCTTGGCCTTTCTAGGGTGCCTGGCAATGACAGAAAGCCTAGAGCCTTTGGCGGGGAAACTGCGCTGTGAGCTTGAGAGCTGTGATTTTTGAACCAGTCTCTTTTTCGGTGAATGCAATTCATTACCTTGGGGTCTGTGATCTCGCACCGGAGAGACAGGCAGTGTCTCCACAGTGTTTTTAGTCATTTCCCCACGTGATTCAGCAGGCGCCTGAGTGCCCTTCTGCTCTCTTCCTATTTGTCTTGTTTTGCCTCGTAGACGGGGTTCTCAAGATAATGCTCAGACTTGGTTAAATGTAGTAAATGCCTCTCTATCCAGCCCACACAGTCCTTTCTCTGCTTCTGGCACATTGTTGGGTAAATAAATGTCCTAGTCTAATTTACAGTGACAGGCCTTTGTTAACGCGTTCCTCTCTTGGAGCCAAAATAGAAGCACATGTCCCGACCTGGAGAATGTCACTTCCTTGTCTAGATACTTCCCAAATGACTCGCTTATTCAGAGACCTCCTACCTCTTTCCTTGACCTTGTTGGCTGCCTGCAATTTTTTTTTCCAGATCAGTGGGTTGCCTTTCTTGTTAGCACTGTGAGAGACTGAGAGGTGAATACAGTAATAATCTTCTGTCCTCCTTCCCCTCATTACAAATATCTCCTTTTCTTTTTTGGTGACTTTAATTTCTTCAGTAACCTGGCCAGCACTCTTCCCTAGGTCTCTGCTTTCCTCTTTTCCACCCTTTCCTTGGGTGACAACTGCTTATCAGCCTTTTAATGGATTTCCTCTCAAGATCCCAATACTGAATTTAGTTGTATAATAAATCTGAGTCAATATCTTCTTCAAAAATTTTATCGTAAGAGATAAATTCATTCAAATTATAACAATCTCTCAGGATTCTTCAGGGTAGGGGTTTTCCCCATATTCTGGATGCAGCAGGTTCTTTTGTTCTAACTGAGCCTTTCCAATACTAGCTCATAGCACCTTGATGTTGGGATGCATTTCCTTAGATGTGTAACCTGTATCACCCCTGCAAAGCCCAGGACAAGCTATGCTGTTGCGGCTTTACTCACTCCTTAAGAATTCTTCCCTAGACAACCACTTCCAGAATCCCTGATAAATTAAACAATGAGAGTTCCACCTTTGGAATGACACATGCTCTCCATTTCTGTGTGTCACAAAGACAAATACAATGAGACATACAGGGGTGGGTGGAGAGGGGTGCGTGGATAACTGATTTTGTTGTCCTTAGTAACCCAATTAAAATTCTCTTGTAGACTCTTTTGGAATCCATGGTCAGTAATTATACTCAAATGATCTTTCTTCCTTGGGATATAGACTGGCAGTGAGTTTGTCTGGTCAACGTTTATGCTGATTTTACCTTTTGTTGCCTTCTTTCTTGTATTTAAAGCATAGTCAAAAGTGTGTGCTGTCTCTACCTTCGTTATTTCTAAACAACAGAAGAAAATAAGCAGGAACAGAGGGACCTTTTGATGACTACAAAAATATGTATATGTGGGTAGGATATAGTTACAGTTGGTGGCCATATGTGCTGTGTTGTTGTTTTAAAATGTACCTGGGATTTGTGTTAACCAGGTTTCACAAGACACACAGACACAGAAATGACTGTCATGAAAGATGCTTTTATACTCACAGAGCCCTAGAAACAGGAAGCACAGCACGCCATGCATACCCACATGGGGAAACACCAGGGTCAGTCAGGAGGCAGACAGAGCAAGAGGAAACATGGGCAAGAGACTTCATTGGTTCTTGTGGGAGGGACTGGGGGTGGCAAGGTAAGCACGTTTGTGATTGGCTAGTTTGAATAATTCTGGCAGGCTCTGAGAAATAGGGGCTGTCCCTAGTCATCTGGTACCTGGCCCTGGGGTAGGTGGATCATGACCCAGAGTGTAAAAGCTAGATAAAGGAGGGAGTTGGTTGGTTTGTATATGAAAGGCATGGTCCCAGATGAGTCCTTAGCTATCTCTAGGAATTAGCCAACCCTGGGAAGGGCAGTCCTTTCCAATGTCAACAAAGCCCCATATGTCAAAGCATCAGAATAAAAAGACATGCTAATGCAGCTGGTAAATGTTTAAAAAATGGCTCTTGGAAAACAACACCAACAAAACACAATCCAATTTGTAGCCCTTGCTGAATTCCTTAAGTGCTTGAACAA
>NW_012146078.1:991978-995576 GCF_000956105.1 Propithecus coquereli | reverse complement strand
TTTTTTTTCTATATTTTCAAGAATATTTGTACAGAAAATAGACTTTGAAGATCAAAATAGTGTCCCTACTGGAGCAAAGCTCTGCCAGGCTTATTGTCCATTATAAACAATTTGAGGTTCCCTGAGCTTAGGGTTCCTGTTCTGCAGTGAAGCCCACTGTGTTTACAGGCATCTATCGAGCCCTCTTTTGTCATCCTGTAGGAATTAAGACTTAGGAAACATGGGCAAATGCTGATTCACTGGCTACTACTATTTTTGTGAGTAATAAACTCTCCTTTGCTTCTGATCTAGGGACCTTGTATCTTCTAACCAGCACTCATGAAACTGTGTCAGGTTAACATTAAATTGTAAGCAGGGTAAAACCTCAGACCTTCCACAGTTCTTGGCACTAGGGAAACTTGTGCACCTACGTACCAGGAACATTGCAACAATATTCAGAGCAGAATTGCTTGTGATATCCAAAAATGGGAAACAAACCAAATATCTGTCAATAATAAATAAATACATTGTGTACATTTACATGATGAACTTGCACACACTGTGTAAGTGAATAAATTGGAACTTTATGCAGCAACATGGTTAAAACATAGAAGCACAATGTTGAAAAGAAAGGATGCGAGGCACAAAATAATATATCCTGATCAAAACAGACAAAACTAAACTATAGTTTTAGAAATAAATATATCAATGATGATAGTATAAAAAAAGAGATATTATAATAAAAGTCATGGTGGTGGTTATCCCATGTGGGGATACAAGATATGTTTAAATAGAGACTAATGGCAGACATCTACAGGGCCAGCAGTGTTCTGCCTTGACTGGAGTGGTAGATACATGAGTGTTTGCTTTATATTTATTCACCGTACTGTGCATTTGTGTTTCACATACTTTTCATGAGTGTGGTATTTCATAATAAAAGTGGTTAAAAATACTTTAGAAAGAATTCCTTAATCTATTATTCTTTGGATGATATAACTGAACATGTCTGTTCACTGTGAAGAATGTAAACAGAGAAAAAAGGAAATTTATATTAAAGATTAATTACATCTTTATAATCATTGACCATCAAGTTTTTAATGTTTTGCTAAGTAAGATTCCTTGAAACTGTTACTTAATATGCCAGACTATTAAGGTTGAAATCAAAGTTTGTTTTGACATTGATTCTTGTGTGTTTTCAGTAGTGTTTCACTTTTGAGAGTCAGTACTATGAATGCATACACAGGGAATACATCTCTTTGAAGTGCTTTACAGAAGGCAACAGGGTGGCACTACCTAGTCTCAAGAATATACCAGCAAGATTATCTCATAACTGGCCTTTGTTTACATACTGTTTGGGGAAAAAATGATTCATTAACAATGTAGATATTTGAAATTATTGATGCTGCCTCTGTGTGTTATGCTGCTGATAAAATGTATGATCATTTGATAAAACACATGTAGTGGTCAAAATAATTTTGTTTTGTACTCCCTTATGTTCTTTCCTATGTATTAAATATTAATATTTCTTTGATCTGCTAATGTATGCATCTCTAATGCATCCTCTTTACTGATCTCAGCATTCCTTTCTATTTATTAAAATAAAATAGAGGAAATGTACTCTTCTCAATCTTAAGTTATTTTAAAGGAAAAAGTTTTCCCTGATTTGTCAATAGGATTTAAAAGAGAATAATAAAGTTATGTGCACACTGACAGGCTTTTTGCCAACTTTTATTTTATTTTTATTGGTGAAGCATAATAATTTTATGCTGAGAATAATAAAAATTATAATTATGAATATGATTTGGCTGTGTAATATGTTGAATGGTTGAAACAACAGACCTTTATTTATGTTTTAAACAATTTGAAATCCTCTCATAGCTTGTGAAAATTACATTCCAGATTCACAGATCAGTCATGGAGGTGCTCTAAGGATGAGGAAATAAATGGTGACTCAAAGGAAGGGACTAACACAGGCTACAGAATTAACAGCAGGATTCAACCCTAAGAAACCAGGATTCAATTACAAGTTCAAAGCTCTTTTCTCAACTGAATCACAAGTCCCTTCTCTCAAGCCAACACTGTCAGTAATTGTGGAAATTCTTCTAGGATATTTGCTCCCCTTTTCCTCAGGCCCCAAATTCGTCTCCTTACACTCGTCCACTGAAGTTGAATTCCCAACTCTTTAATTTCGTTCTTAATTGCCCTGGCTACAGTGTGTATGAAAAAGGGGGAAGAATAAGAGATTTTTGAAGCCCTGAGGGCTGATTTTTCATTAACATAAATATAAGTAACCAGGACAACAGAGGAGTCAGCAGCAGATGGCTGATAAGAACCCCTCTTGTTCACTATATTCAGGAGTGGAATTAATTTTTAATACCACATATTACCAATCTTCTAATACATAGATAATCTCCTTGCAGTCCTTTCCAGTAAGCACAGATGATGCTGATGGAATAAATGGAAGGAAGTCAGCCTGATCTAATAGAAAGTGTTTTTCCACCTTTCCCTGGGATGTAGGCATTTTGGTCTGAATTTTACTGGCATGTACTTATAAGACACTCAATAACTGTTAGCTCTATTAGGATATGGCTGAGTGAATGGATCATGGTATAGTAGGAGAAAGCACTGGACTGGAAGTCAGAGAAATTGAAATCTGGTTCTTGCCTTTTTTGCTAATAAATATTGTGAGTATAAATAAATCATTGACTGTCTTGGTTTCAGTTTATTCATTTGTGTAATAAACAAATCATTAAATGAATCTAATGATTTCTGAGATGCTTTTAGCTAGCCCTATGTTTCTAGGACACTGTGAATGGTAAATGCTACTTATTATCTTCAACTAGTTGGAGTAAAAAGGAAATAACTATGTTTTTAATGTGATGATTGAAATAGGATATATTCTTCAATAACCAAAGGTCAGTTACCCGACATTTCTGTCCTACATAATAATAACAGGCACAATTTATGGAGCCCTTTGTATGCTTTAGGTACTATATTAAGTACTTTACAAAGACTGTCTTGTTTAATCCTTTATGACTTAAAAAATTAATAATTGATGTTATAATAATTTTATAGAGGATGGAATGAAAGCTTTGACAGTTTGAGTAATTTGACCAAGGCCCAGCAATTGCTCCTGATTGGTAAGATATGACTTCAGCTCTTTTTCGTATTTCTCCAGAAGCCATGCTCTTAACTACTAAATCTGAATGGAACCATATAATACAGAATCATCAGGGGAAATCACTGGGTCAAGACAGTAGGATCTAAAATGGTTGCAACTTTTGAAAAATTGCTTTATTTAAAGGCAGTATATAGTCATATTCTTTCTGTGCACAATTAAAACAATACATGGCAAAATGTGGAATTTCCTCTTTACCCACCTTTCCACTCTCACTCTCCTTTGGAACAATGTAATCACCCTCTATAATCTATAGGGTGGGGTTGCTGTTAGTGACTGAAAGGAACACGTGGGGGACCTCTGAAGTGATTGTAATGCTCTGATTCTTGATCTGGGTGCCTATAATCTAGATGTGTTCATTTGTGAAAATATTAATATATCACGCTATCCATTTCTGGTTTATACAGCTTTCTGTATGTACCTATGTGCACATTATCACAG
>NW_012146078.1:981502-990443 GCF_000956105.1 Propithecus coquereli | reverse complement strand
CAGCCTTTTTTTTTTTTTAATCTCTTATTTAACTTGCTCTTTTGCCTAAACAGTTGGTTCAGAACTTGTATAGGGAAGAGGAGCACTATTTCCTGGGCTTCCTCCCTTCTAACTCCATCAGGCTACTGAATGGAGTCAAGTGGCCTGGAAAGCAATTGGGGAGGCAGATAGGGACCAGATCATGCACTACCTGATGGGTCGTGTCAAAGATTTTGTCTTTTGCAAAGTCCATGAGGAAGCCATGAAAGGGTTTGAAGCAGCTATGTGAAAAGATAAGATTTACATTTTTAAAAGAGCAGACTGACTGGTGCATGGAGAATGAATGCGTTACTAGGATATGGAAATGGATATGGGGAGACCAGTTTTAGGAGGATATTGCAGGAAGTCCTAACAAAGGATGATGGCTGCTCAAACTAAAAGAAATTCTGTGATGGTTAAAATAATGAAACACATGTGTCCTTTCCTCTCATGGTCTGGCTTGATCTGGGGATACATTTTAGAATATTTAGAAGAATGGAAGCATGACATAATGTTTGAGCAATCCTCTAGGAGTATTAGTCTCTCTCTCTCTCTCTCTCTCTCTCTCTCTCTCTCCCCCCCTCCCTCATATAATATTTGATAAGGATTAAATAGAAGGGATTTTGGATTACATTTCCTGGTAACAATTTTAAGTGCACAAATTCCGTATGTGCTTCAACAATCAATTGATAGCTCTTCTGATATTTAAGCATTAATGAAGACGACATTGCCCTTATTCTTCCAAGAGTGTACACAGTCCCCCCTATGTTACCTCTGGCCCAAAGACCCCTTTGTAATAAGATAACTCTGTCCAGAGCACTGCTGTGTTACAAGGTACCCTGACCACAGTCTTTCCTGTATTAGGAGGAACTCAGATTCTCTTGTCACAAGAAGCCTATGACCACAGGGTTAAAAACACAACAACAGCAATAAAAAAACCCCAGTGCTTAGAAAAGGAGACCCCCTGAACACAGAGGAAGTCATTTTCATAAAGGGATTCCTGACCGCTTGCTCAAGCTGGGGATAGGTCTATAAAGTTCCAATTAAACAGTTGTCAAATGGCTTGCGGAGGTAAGACACTGCTGCACGCTCCTCTCATCTCTGCTTCCTGCCTACGCGTTAGCAGGAAAGGGAGAATCTTCTTTTCCATGCAGCACACACATCTGACACGAAAGCCACATGATCTCAAATGGATATGTGCCCGATGAGATTCTGTGCACAAGGCCAAGATTTTCGTAGGAAGACATTTGGGTTTATTCCAACACTCACATGGGCAATTGATGCACTAAAATTCTACATCATAGAATATATGCACAGTGATTTCATCCTGAAAATCTTTCAAAGGATAATTGCCAAATCTTCCGTTTTGGCAATTAAAAACAATTCTCAATAAGATATTTTTTAAACATCTACTTTTGAGCCATGTAAATTCCTGGGAACTTCTAACATAAGCTAGATACAAAATGTACACAAGAAAACAAAATTTTATTTTTTATACAGGAAGGTTTAGAAATAATCTCCTTAGATATTAGAGAGTCTGTGTTCATAAAAGGTGAATTCTGTTTCTGGGTAGCTTTTAAAATAGCTACCTCATAATAACATAGTGGAAACCATTACATGTTAAGCTGATCCTATTATAAAAGAGAGAGAAGAGGAGAAAATGCATCTACATAATGATTTTTTCTTTTCCAAGACAAGTATATAACTCATTCAGAAGTGTTACTGAATTATTAAGTTTCACATTAAAAAGAAGGGAACATGAATTCATCTCTACTGCCTCAAAGTTATCTGAATGACCAATAGATGGCGCTCTGATCTTGATGCTGGTGAGGTTTAATGATGCAGATTATAAACCACGTATCTTTGTTGAGTTAAAGAAGGTTCGCTCGTGATCGTTCGTTCAAGTTCATTCATTTATTTCACAAGTCATTACTGAGTGCCTACTATGTGCTAGGACTGCATCATGTTTCTTTCCATAGGGTCAAAGACACTGTAAGTTAAATAAAAACTTTGATGTATGTCTTCATAAAATAATACTATTTTAGTTTATATTGTTGTGTAACAAATCCCTTCAAAACTTAATGGCTTACAATAACAATGAATTATTATGTATCACCATTTTGTAGGCAGGGTGGTTTTTCTGCTGATTTCATCTGGCCTCACTCACTCATGTAGCTGCGTTCAGAGGGAGGATCACCTGGGCTAGGAGGTCTGAGACGGCCAAACTTACACATTTGGTGGTTGGCGCAGACTATTCTCTGGGGTACCGAGGTTTGCCTCTACGTAGGCGAGGCCACTTTTTCACATGGCCGTCTCCAAGTAGTGCTCCAAGTGGGGGAAATCAGAGCTGTGAGGCCTACTGAGAGTTTCCTAGTTTTGTAAGTTACGTTATTGTCACTTCTGCCTACCTTCTGTTGGTCAAAGCAAGTCCAAGACCAGCCCAGAAATCAATAGATAGGAAAATAGCCTCCAACTTTCTTTCTCGTTTTTTTTCTATTTAAAAATTATTTATATTTCATTTTTAATTGTGGATAAATATACACAAATTTACCAACTTAACCATTGTTAAGCGTATAGATAGATCAGTAATGTTAAGCACATTCATAATATTGTGAAACCATCACCGCTGTCCAATTCCAGGACACCCATCTTGCAGAACTGAAACTGTATCCAATAAACAATAAGCCCCACCTCCCCTCGCACACGACCCCTGGCAACCACCATTCTACTTTCTGCTTCTGTGAGTGTGACTACTCTAGAGTGCTCATATAGCTGGAATGATACGGTATTTGTCCTGTCTTAGACTCCAACTTTGGATGGGAAAAGCGATCGGTCACATTGCAAAGGGGCATAGTGCGAGGGGAGGACTTCGTGGTCATATTTTTCACTCCATGTAAAACAAGTAGAGAAATGAACAACAGTGCAATAGCCACGCCTAGATTCAGAAGTCTCCCTGTAAAAACATTACTGGAGAAGCCTGCAAATTTTAAAGAAGGAAAGCAGTGTGTGTGTAGGACAAAATGTTTACTAGGCTAACAAGGCCATTGTTTTGGTGGAGAATAAAGGGTTATATAGATCTGGATTATCCATCACATATACTGAGTAGATCTCTTCATTATTAGTCTTTTCCATTATTCCTAGATACTTAGTTTTCTTTAGCAGTTGATGAACTTTGTAAGAGTCTGTTAATTCCAAATCAGTACTTCCCCAGAGGGGAAGATAGAGGTAATGAAATGAGGTAGAATGAAGTAGTTGAGCTATACTGGCAAGGCAGTGTGATGTAGTTACAGTACTTGATGGTATTATATGTGATCAGATAATTAACTTTTCTTATAATTTAGGATAAAAATATATTGTAGAAGTTATAGCTTTTTTTGTTTTTTGTATATTGTTTCATTTCTTAGATCCCTACTGTGTATCAAGCCGTTTACTTATGTTATCTCTAAATGTTGTAACAATCATGAAAACTGTCAGTTCCTATTTTACAGATGAGAAAACTGAAGCCTAGTGAAGATAGGTGAATTTCCCACTGCCAAATATTAAGTACAGGATAGAATCTGGACTTCTAGATGCATACTCAGTATCCATTCTCCCCTTCTCCCTGAGCAATGGACCTCCAATTTTGTTGGAGATTGCAATGCATTCAGCCCAAACTACCTTTTACAAGTTTCTTTCCATAGGTAATAAAAACTATCTGGCTGATGAAAGGTAGCTGAAAGTTGTGGCATTGGGCTTCTGGGAAGGGGCATTACAAAGGGGACTGACTTGGTTAAAATACACATCTTTGTCATTGGTTCTTTCTGTTTCCTGGGACAAGGTTTGATGACTGGAGCTCCAACAACCACAATGTAAGCCTACACTCATAGCCAGACTGTCAGGATGGTAGAGCAGAGACTTGGAAGAAGTTGTGAAGCTGCCTTATCAGCTCTTACGTGAGAGGAAAATAAAGCCCCCATCTTGCTTAAAGCAATCATTTTTCTCATATAGGCAGCTTCAATCAATGCCAACTGTCAAAACACCAAAATACACCCCCCATATTGCTATATTTCAATGTTTTATTTAAAATTTAAGAAATTAGAGTCATAAAAGTAATAAAATAACATTTCAGTAATAAAATAACAAATAAAATAACAATAACAAGAATGGCTATGCACAATCACAGCCTCTACCCCAGCAGAAAATTAGAAGAGATTTATTTGTCTTACGATGTCTGATCTCCTTGATCATCTGCTTCTGCAAACTTGCACCTTTAAGATTTGCTTCCTTTCCGTTTTCTGCCTCAGAGAATGAGAGTTCCTTGCCTTTGCTTGACCTTCGTGGCAGTAAGACACCTGTAAGGCTCTGAACTTCAGATTCCACACCCTAAATCAGTGCACCTTCGAATTTCAGCAGCATAAGAACCTCATGGAATGTTCGTAAATTAAAAAATCAGAGTTTTAGACATATTGAGGAGATTTTGAATTGGTTGTTCTGTTGTGGGGCCCAGGAATTTGCATTTTTAACAAATATTCCAGGCAATTCTTAGGTATGTGATTCACAGGCTGGCCTTTAGGAAATCTGGTTAAACTTTCCCCTTAACCAGTGCCTTGTGGTGCATTAAATGACCAAAAGTTGCAATGTGAAATGGGGGGAAAGTGTATTTTGGTGTCTGTTAACAGTTAAAAATTGAGTGGCGAGGCCTATACAAGACAGAAAAATAACCTTGGCTTAAACAAGATAGGGATTACATTATCCTCTCATATAAACCCTGCTATGGTATGAATACCAAAGATGATTCCTGAAATTTAGCAAGCTAGGTCAGGGTAATACGGCTTATTTTTTACTTACTATGGAAATTTTATCGTAAGTATTAAATTTGTGCTAATTGGCGTGGCTGGCACAAATTGTACCAGACGGATAGGTAAGTCTCCTACTTTTGCAGAGTTCCAAGATGCCTTTCCTATTCTTAATTATTAAAGATTAATTTTATTTTGCAGAACATTCACAGAGAATTGCCAATACCTTTCCTCAAAGGACATAATTTAAAACTTTAAAAGATCAAAATTTTAATAAAACTTTGTAAATGTTGCCAATATTTTTATAGAAGCTACCAAATGATTTCAATTCAAAGCTGCATATTAAAGATAGAGATTAAGAGAAAGTGAAATGTAGGCCACACCTGGGAAGAAAATATTAGTCAATCTGCAAAGTGGTGGAGGTTCCAAAGGAAAACTTACCCTTCACTCTCCGAACTTTTGCTTAAAATGAACTGACAAAAGGCAGACTTTTTTTTTTTTTTTTTTTTTGAGACATGGTCTCACTTGTTGCCTAGGCTAGAATGCTATGGCATCAGCCTAGCTCACAGCAACCTCAAACTCCTGGGGCTCAAGTGATCCTCCTGCCTCAGCCTCCCAAGTAGCTGGGACTACAGGCACATGCCATCATGCCCGGCTAATTTTTTCTATTTTTAGTTGTCTGGCTAATTTTTTTTCTTTCTATTTTCAGTAGAGACAGGGTCTTGCTCTTGCTCAGGCTGGTCTCAAACTCCTGAGCTCTAGCACTCCTCGCTCCTCGGCCTCCCAGAGTGCTAGGATTACAGGCATGAACCACCATGCCTGGCCACAAAAAGGAGATTAATCAGAGAAGTGGAATACAAATTTGTTAGCATGCATGAGGGAGAATCACATGGTGATTACCCAATATGTCAATGGCATACAGATAGATGCTCATATACCCTTTTCTTAGTCAGAAAGGAGACCAGAAAGTGTGGATGATTTTAGGGGGTTGGTAAATAATTTTCAGGAGAATTCAATGGACTTGAAGAACAAACAATGGCCTGGGACAAAGTCTGTTGGGACTACAGAGCAGACAATGGTTTGTGAAAATGTCTGTCCAGGTGTGTTGACAAACTTCCGTCTGTCTTCCTGCAATATGAATTCGGTTAATGAAAACTCAGAGAAGGGACTCAAGGTACTGGTTTCCTCTTTGGCAGGTACAGACTTTAGGCAGATAAAGGAACTTCAGAGAACAACTTTATCCTGTGCTTTGGGAGACACAGAGGATTGAGAGACAGGATCGAGGGGAAGATCAGAGAGATATTGAGGCTTCTTTTTCAGTTCAGTGTGTCAAAGTGCCATATTTTGGGGTATCGTTTTCTGAGCCCCAACAATGACAACATGGGCCATCTTCTGCTTTCATAGAGGATGTGTTCCTGAAATACACATCAAAATACAATGTATAAATTTAAAGCACTCAATGTATTTTCTTTAAGACAGAGTTAGATGTTTTACAAAATCTGTAATTCTATCTGACTGTTCAATTATCTAATACTAGTATTTCACACATGCTCTTATGTTCTTTAATTTTATTCTTTCCCTTTATGGTTTTTCTTCTTGTTCAGCCAGGTTTAAATCAAATTAATTTCTTTTATAATATCATCACTACTGTTGGTGCTGCTGCTGCTGCTGCTACTATTACCCTTACTATTTTGCCTCCAACTTTTCCCCCAGATATTTAAATATCCTCTCATTATAATATCAATATTGTAGGTATTCCATGAGTTTCCTGTTAAAGAAACATCCCCCCACTCCCATACAGACTGGTTGATCTCTAGGCCGATGTGCAATTACTGTCTTAAGATCCCTGTTCCCCATCATCCTGAGGACTCTCTCTGTTTCTCTTTCACGCTGGGCCCTATTTTCCTAGCTTCCTTGTCTTGCTTTTTTCAATTCATTCCTCATTTTGGTGGAAAACAATTCCAGTAATATCCTGAAAAAGGTTGCACAGGAAGTAAATTTTTGAGGCTTTGAATGTTTGAAACAGTCTTTATTATACCATCATTCTTAATTGTTGGTTTGGCTGCGTCTAGAATTCTAGGCTGGCATTTAAGTCTCTTTGCAATTCTGATCACAATTCTCCCCTCTCCTCTGACTTCCACTTTAGTGTTGAGAAATTCAATGTCATTCTAATTCTTGATCATTGTATGAAATATGATCTTTTGCCCTTAAAGCTTTTAAAATCATTTTGTTGTCCCCAGTGATCTAAAACATCATGTAATGTATCTTGGTATAAGTCTATTTTATTTACTATGTCAGACCTTTGGTGAGATCTTTCAATCTGGCAACTCATATTTTTCAGTTCTTTGAATTTGCTCTGAATTATTTATTTGACTTTTTTCTCTCTTTCTTTTCTATGTATTTTTTTTTTTCCTGGAACTTCTGTTATTTGGATGTTGAGCTCTATGGATGGACTTAAAATTTCATTATGTTTCTATCTTATTTTCTATCCCTTTGGTCTTTTTGCTATTATTTTTGCCAGGTTTTCGCAATTTTATCTTCTAACTGCTACACTGGTTATTTAATAACTGATATTACACTTTTTATTATCTAAGAGCTATTTTTTTTGTTCTCTGAATGTTCTTTTTTTTCCCCTTTCTTTTTGTTAATACTGTGCCACATACTTTTTTCACCAGTGTGGCAAAAATACAGATTTGTATCTCTTTTATTAAAATTGAGTTGCTAATGAAAAATGACTACTCAGTTAGGGGCCACATTTCCAAGCTCCCCTTGCATCTTGTGAATAGAAAGTGAACAGAAATAGTGTATGTATGTTTTTCTAGGCCAAAGAATTAGAAACTAGGCATGCTTTTTTGTCATTTCTTTTATTGTTTGTCAGATAAATGGAGAGAGCTCTAAGGACCAAAGGGATGGAGAAATCAAAAACTGGAAAGAGCCTGGGACCCTGAATCACTACGTGGAACAAAGTCACCCTCCCATGCCAGTCCTAATTGGACTTTATATGGTTTAGAAATGAATACTTCTGATGTTAAGCCATTGAGATGCCCAGGTGTCTCCATTATGACAATTAATATTACGTTAATTAATGCAAATATTATTTTTTTGATTAATTGAAGCAATACCTTTTTATTTATCTAGGAATATTAATTCTATCTTTTAAATTTACTTTTCTTCTGCCAGTATAGCCTCATTTTCCTTCAGGTTGTTGTTATGGGTGTTTCGTCTGGCCACACTGTCTGTCATTTACAGGATCACCTCAAATATCTTCACTGGCCATTCATATTTAAGAACAGTGCATAAAAAATTTCTGTTTGGAAGCTTTGTGTGTGTGGGTCGGGGTGTGTGGACAGTGGGTTTCAGAGTAATTTGACCTGTATTTTTTTTGGAAAAATCCTTTATGAGAGCATTTTAAGGCTTTTCTCTAGGACTTGTGGGGTTGCCCAGGAAAGGCGTTTTGATCTCCTGTCTGAGGTTGAGGCAGCATTCTGGGAGTCAGGTGGGGGAAGAATGCTGGGGGCTCTCAACTTTCAATATGAATTAATTCTCCTATTTTCGTTACAGCACTTCTGCCTGCCACTGTGCCTGGTGCTCCTCCAGTAGAAAAACACCTCAGTTTTACTCTCTTTAGAATAAGCATCAAGCCTCCCCCTAGAATGAGAAAGAAGTGGTTGTCTAGCTTCATAAAGTTGAGGAGGAGCCAGGAGGTCTAATTATGTCTTAGAAATGACTTTCAAACAGTCCCAAACAATCCTGCTGTTTTTATTATCACTCCACCCTCCTTCCTATTATAATAGATTCGTGGTCCACTAAATTGTGGGTCTCTCAGGGATTCTGTCACATGTGTCAGGTAGCTTCTCAGCTTTTCCTACTGCTGGCTTAGAATTCAGCTTTCTCACACTTGCCAAGTAATTTAGCACTCATCCAGCTGCTTTCTAGTCTCGCTTTGTCTCTTTTCCAATAGTCTTTGTCCATGTGAGTTTATGCCTTTATTAAAAAAATATAGCTTATTGCTGTGGTCCCCAATCCCCGGGCCACAGCCTGGCACTGGTCTGCTGCCTGTTAGGAACTGGGCTGTACATCACTACCTACCCCCACCCCCAAATTATCTTCCATGAAACTTAGGAACTGGAGAACAGCAGGAGGTGAGC
>NW_012146078.1:978476-980177 GCF_000956105.1 Propithecus coquereli | reverse complement strand
CCACCAGCAGTCCGAGATGCAAGGGAGGGGGAAGTTAACCGCTCCACCTACCCTTGTCACTGGTCTCCAAGCTTCTCGGGACCTTTCTCCTTCCAGTTCTCCTCCGCAACGTCTTCCCATGGAGTCTCCTGTAGTTTCAGGCACCCTTCCTTCCTACCCTCACCCGATCTATGTTTCTCTGCTAGCTTATTTTTTTTCTCTTTCTTCTAAAATTTTTCTTTTTTGCAGAGACATTCTGACTGGCAGCTTTTCTCGTCCGCCATCTTGGCTCCTCCAGCAAGGCCTTTAAGTACTTTCAATTTACTATTTTTATCTGGAAACTTAAACAATTTTCAAATTAAAATAAATGCGATTTCTTAATTTCAAAATAGCAAGATGTCTATTATCTTCTCGTTTGGTTATTTTTCCTCTCTTCTAATTTTTCATTGATTCTGGGGGATAACTCAGTGTAAGGTGTATACCTGCTTACAACTGCCTCACCCAGAGAGAATTGGAGAAATGACTAATTCACTAGTGGGACTCATTTTTCTGTTGCCAGGGTTTCCATGACTGCTGTCCAGTGTCACTTTTGTAACTTGGTTTGGCAATCCTCACTGCTGCGTTTATTTCTTTGCTGGTCCAGATCCTTGCACAAGTTCCTTGATGGAGGGTAATCTCACTCTTTCAGCAAGGGTGTTCCATATTTTCTCTGGAGTTGCATCTTTTTGGTTTGTGCTCACTTGCTCAGCCATTGTTTCCAGAGCGTGATCCAGTTGGCTAGAATGGGCATCTAACTTCAGCTACGTGTTGTGTCAGAACCAAGCCTCCACAAACAACCTTTTAGGCCCTGGTAGTTAAGCCTAGGCCACCAATTCAGATTCCTTGGTCCCTAAGCACAGGTACTTATTAGAGGATCCCAGAGTCTTTTCCTGCCAAAAGTTATTCTAGTGACTAGAAGCCTGGACACTGGCTGAGAACTTCCAGCCTCTGACACAGGAGAAGGTACAGATTTTCTCCATATAGCAGCATTTGTATGAGATTTTGAAGGTTGAAAAAGAAAAGCAGACATCCGTTATTGCACCTCTTGCTAGCAATCTCCAGATATGTGGGCTTCAACTGAGATTTTGCAGGGACTGCCAGATATGGTCCTGGTAATAATCTACCTCAGTTGTAGAAGCAGCACTGATTGCTGTCAGTGTTTCCCTGTGGCTACACCAAAGTTCGGAATCTCTGAGAGGTAGTGGCAAACTCTGAGAGCTGAAGGCTGTATTTCCTGACCTCTATTTCTCGAGCATGTCTGACAGTTTGGTAAGCACCCAACTCCTTCTATTAATTCTCTTTCTGCTTGATATAGCGACCAAATCCTAACTACTGTTTACCCATCTTCTGCGCAGACATAAGCTCATCTGCTGTAGGAGTATTTGTCAAGCAACAAAAATATATTCTGTTATACATTTTCCTCAGGGTTTTGGGTGCCTGTTCACCTACACTGAGAACATGGTAACTTTCAAATGGAAGCTCCTTTTGGGGGTATGGTTGTGGGCCAGAAGTTAAGTTCCACTGAACCAGGTATCCTCCTCCACATGGAAATGTTGAGGAAATTCACAAACTAAATGTAAATTATTTGAGGACTGTTTTGATTCTTCAAAGGGACCATAAACATGGTTAAAGAAAAATCAACTTAGTAAGTAAATGAATACATGAAAATGTTTTATATTTTAT
>NW_012146078.1:959831-977866 GCF_000956105.1 Propithecus coquereli | reverse complement strand
TTGTAGTATAAAGGTGCATGCAAAGGCCAATTGTTGTTTGGAACTTGGAACACATTTTCCTATAGAATTAAAATTTATTTTGTTTGTGTAATATTTATATCCCACCTACTCCCGAAAAAGATTGGAAGAAGCTATGTAATTAAGTATAATGTAAAATAAGACAACTTTAAAATTGGAAGGAACAGAGCAATAGATATCTCTCGGGACCCATGATTTTTTTTTAAGGGAGATCAGAACAAATAAAAGAGAAATGAATATCACACAGGTCCATGTCCTAATTTTTATGCTGGAAAAAAACCCAGTTGTGTAAACTTGGTCAAACTTCTGTCTCTTAGTATCCATATCTATTAAGTGAGTAAAAACTGTAACCAATCTGGCCAGTGAATGTGTTCCATGACAAATCCTTAATAGAAGAGTCTTCCCCGAGACCTCCTTTGCTATTTCCTCTGGGATCCCTGGCTGGGTAGAAACAAAGGCAGTTCTGAAACGTTCTGCCCGCAGAGCAGCAATCTCTCTACTATTTTTGCTGGACTAGCTGGACCAGCCACTGGGCCTCTGCCTGTGCTGGTGCTGAGCTCCTCCATTGCCCTGACCTCCTTGCCACACGTAGACCTCTGCTGTGCTGCTATCATCCTCCTTTACCCCGCTGACTCTTACTAATCTTCTCTTCGACTAGCCAGGAAATCGCCTGCACTCGACATTTTTAACTCTAGAGTTGTTAGATCCCTAGCGATGCTGACTTTCCCTTAATATGACATTTTTAACTCTAAAGCTGTTACATCCTTAGTGATGCCAATTTCCTCTTAATATTGTACCGTTCTCTTTTCCAGGGGATAGAACCTCTATCTGGCAGGCTAAGTTAAGGGATGATTAAGTCTAGCTGAGCCTTCACCTGGAATTGCTGGTTCCTCTGCAATCCCCACCCTGATGCTCCATGTGGACCACTCTTCACTTGCAGTAGGTTTTTCCCTGAGATTTCGGGGGTTCTCTCTAGTCTAATACAACTTTGGGGAAACTTCTAGGCCTCAGAAAAGATAGTACCCCAATTGGGATATAAGTTCAAATTCTCTCCCACAGATCCCTGGACCCTAACAAAATGCAGGGATGCAGTTTAATATCCATGTCAAAGTCTGATAATAAGGATGATCTTCCAGAGCACAGCAGACCATGAGGGGACAGTGTTGTCTAACACTTCCAGCCTAATACTCATGGGGAATGTTGCCCCAAACCTTTTGTTGAACTCAAGAGTAGATAAGTTGTGAAGCTTGAATGAGATAGTATAATAGCTGCAACTGCTGTTTCTTAAATGCTTTCTAAGTGCAAAGTATCTTTGTATATTATTTCATTTAATTTTCATGTGTCCCAGAGAACATCTGTGGGGTTTTCTGCTCATTGAGATTTAGATGACATTGCTTTAAACACTAACGATTCTGTGACTCTTCTTCACAAGTGCTGTTCATTTCTCTGTGTTAAATGCTCATGGTTCCCTCTAACTATGGCTTCTGAAATTGTACCTGCTGCCTCTGTTTGCAAAAATCAATTAGATTTTTATTTTTTAAATATAGGTTTCCATGGGAAATCCATTCCATTCACACTTTCAGGGGATTCTCAGGGAGGGATCAAGTTGTCTTTTCCTACGCCTATTAGCTCCTTATTCCCTTCTTCACCTCTTCCAGAGAACCGATCAAAGGCCTCCCTTTCTATTAATATCTCATAACAATCTAATGGATGTGTTTGTTGTTTGAGCTTATATCTTACTCCTGTTAGTTATCTTCAAATGATGGGAAAGAGAGAAACCTAAAAGTGCAATCTTGGTGGAAGAGTTTGTGTGAATTCTTTGTCAATGAAATGTTTATAATTTAGGAACTTTGAGCATATGCAAAAGGCTCTTATACTAATCAGAATTTCATAGAGTTGTTCTCCAGCAGTTACATGTGGAGTGGGTTAATTATGAACCAGTGCCTAAAAAAGTTTAGCACACCAAGAAGATATCAGAAATATCTCAAATGAATATTAATGTTTTGAAATGTCTATGTAATTGAAATCAATTTAAATGTAAAAATAATTTGAAGAATGCTAATGCAATGGCAGAGTCCCACAGATAAATATGTCAAAACACATTCGAATTTCTCTGAGGCTATGGCAGAAACCTACGTTGAGCTCAGGCTGTAGGATACATAGATTTGTCTCCAGTTTTTCTCCTTTAAGTCTGCTTTTGGGGGTTTCCTTATTTGCATCGTTAGTCACAAAATTTTTGTGTAGGGGCAAAGAGAATTTTCCTTTCCCTGTCTGAAGGTTTGAGTGTATTGAAACGAGCTGACAATAGACAGATTAATAGGAGAAAAGGCATGCACACTTATTAATGCTCATAAGCATGGAGTCATACAAAATATGAAACCCAAAGAAGGGCCAGATCGTTGAGACTTAAATACCCTCTTCATGGGGAGAGAGAAATGGGGCAGGGATGCAGGCAATTTTGAGGGGCAGCAAGTGATTTTCAGAGGAAATGAATAGGCTCAAAGAGTAATCAATAGTTTGTAAGTGATTCTCTTAGGAAACTGAATACGACCAGCAAGTAACAGGAAGGTGAGGACCTGAACTGTACTGTGAACAAAGGTGTCTTGTTATGCAGAAAAAGTCTTTGAGATAATCTCTCAGAGCTTCCTCTCCCCAAGAAGAGATGAAGTCTGTCTGAGTGCAGTGATGACTTTTAGTGTCTTCTTTTCTGATTAATCTTTCCTGGCTATACAATGAGATTCCTAGAAAGGGGGGTTAAGATAATTGCATTTCTTTTGGAAAGAAGTTTCCTCAGTCAGATGAGGAAATTCTAGAGAGGGGCTCTCCCTCTGCACTTGAAGAGGAGAAACAATAACAGGATAGAAAGTCCTTGGTTCTGAGGCAGCTTTTGAGATCTTTCAATTTCTTTTAGGTCAAGGTGCTCAGCATGCCAAAACACCATACTTTGGGGTATGTTTTCTGAGCCCCAATATCTGCTTTGGCTGTGTTGATTTTTCTTGGAAATTATATCTCTATTTTTATTTGAGCTTGGTTTAATGTGAACTGACATACCTAAATGCCTGGGTTTGGGTTTGGAAGTCATAAATTTCAATTTTGTAGCTATTAATAATTTTAAAAATAAGTTGGTCAGATAAATACTGCATGATTTCACTTATGTGAAGTATCTAAACAAATCAAATTCACAGAAGCAGAGAGCAGAATGGTGGTCAAAAGGGGCTGGGGAGAGGAGGAAATGGGAGCTGTTGTTCAATAGGTATAAAGTCTCAGTTATGCAAGATGAGTGAGTTCTACAGATCGGCCATACAACACAGTGCCTATAGATAACAGTACTGTATTGCACACTTAAAAACTTGTTAAGAGGATAGATATCCTGCTAAGTGTTCTTATCACAAGATAAAAACAAAAAGTAAAACAAAAGGGCATGTGGAAACTTTTGGAGGTGATGAATATGCTTATTACCTTGATTGTGGTGACAGCTTCATAGATCTCATTGATCAAATATGTGTAGTTTTTTGAATATCAATTATATCTCAATAAAGCTGTTAAAAATATCTATGGTAAAAAACAGGTTGGCACGTTTTCTTATCAAGCTGCCACAAAAGTCATGCGGAAAGGGCAGAGGAGGCACAATTGCTCCCATTTTAGAGTAGAAGAACTAAGGCTCAGAGACATGAAGTAAATTGACTCAGGCCGCTGTGTTATCCTTCACAGAGGTGTTGTGCTTAACCATTTTCAAAATGATTGCAGATATATCATCTCATTTGGGATAGACGTCTACCTTCTCTCTATGCCATGAATTACCAAGTTCTATCTATCTATTCCTTCTCATGTGCTTTTCCACCTGTGGAAATCTTTTCATTCCTCAAGACTCAGAGTATATCCAGCTTTTTCTAACTTCGCACCACAGAGGATCTACCCCATGTTGAACCTCCACTAGCACTTAATTGTATCAATCGTATAACCCTTGCTCATGCTTCCTTCACTGCACTATTTTCTGTATCTGATTTATTGACACTTCTTGGTGACAAATCTGGGAGATCAGCAAACTTTAGGTATTCGCGAAGGCTTACCGCAATGTTTTCCCTATACTGGTTACTCAAGAAATGCCTGTTGTAATAAATATTGAATATTTCCCTTTTCTTTCCATCATCTTTTATCATGAATCCTGTCCTTTTTGCCAAAACTTTAGCTACTTGTCAATGTTATCCCTCTGCTTCAGTGAAAGCGGTGATGCCATGAATTCTTGGTAGTTTAAAAACAAACACATAAAAACAAAAACAAAATAAAAGTAACTTCCCATGGCTTTGATATTAATTTCTCCTCTTAAGATTCTCAGAGAAAATTTCAGTAGCTGAGTTTTCCTTAGCTGCTCTGACCTAATTTCTTTCTCCTTGCCTCACTTTCTTGTGTTTAGAGCTTGCATCTCTATTTCTGTTCTCTGATTTTTCATGGGCGGTTAGAAGGCAAGTCAAAACATGTTATCTACCATCCAAGCTTATTATGCAAACTAAACAAGATGGCTGTAGAAAGTTGTATTATTATTTGTTGAGTTTTAAAATATCTCTCAAAGTGCTTGGCATAGAACTAGACAAATGGTGGGAACCTCCCATCAACTTGTTGAATTGAATTCATTCACGTAACTCATTTCTTGTCTGGCTTTCAAGATTATGTTATACCCCACAGATATCTTCTTTTATGTGTTCTTCCATCTTGTGACATTACAAAGCAGTTTTCATTTATTGTTCAGAATATTTAACACGACAGTTTATTGACTTTGATTTTATTTTCTGATCAAATTGGAACCCTTTGGACTATAAATTGGGTTGTAAATCTGATATTATTAGGTTTCCTATTCCAAAAGTGACGTTATTCTCATGTTCTAAATAGATTAAATATATCAGCTATTCTATCTGTCTGCTGAGAGATTGTGACTATATATAATCTAAGGAATTTGCTTTGTAATTCCTAATAAAAAGCAAGAAACCTGATTGACTTTTCAATGTTTTAATATGGCCTTGGTATGATAGAGTTTAACATTAAATTTTTTGATGGAAATAAAACATTGCATGATTTTTAGACATGTAGAATGTTTCTGTCATCAGGGGAAGGGTATTGATTTTTTGTAATGTGCTCTGCTCTAATTTCCCTTCTGAGTTTATGTATTCAGTGACTTCTAGTGTGTCTGACACATAGTAGGTTCTCATTAAATGCTTGTGGAATAAGTACAAGATCATATAGATGAAAGCTCTCATGTGCACACTCATTTTATGTTTATTCTGTTTGGTTCTATGCTATGAGTTTAAAATGAATTTGCAGGAAAAAGAATATTCTAACATTCTTCAAGTGAGGTTCATAGAACACTGGTTTTATAAGAAATTGATAGGTGCTACAAGTGAAAATTTCCATGGAAAATGAGAAATAGTATGACAAATGCCAAGTTAAACAAAATTAAACAGTTTTTTTTTTTATAGCAGGATTTCTTACGGCTTTACTATGCTACCCAACATTAGTATTCTCCAGTGTAGTATGCAATAATATTCGAATTTACTTAATTCCAGTATTATTAGGGCTCTTGGTTTTAAGTGACAAAAACACAACTTATTAATAAAATAGCTTGACTTAAAAATGCTTATAAGACTGAAATATCCAGGAGTAGATTGGCTTCACGCATGCATGGCTACATAGGGGTACCCATATGGGTCATCAAGGCAATATTTCAGTTAGATTGGAGGAATAAGTTCAAGAGATTGATTGTACAACATAGTGTGGCTACGATTAATAACAATCTATTATATACTTGAAAATCTATGAATAGATTTTAAGTGTTCTCACCACAAAAAAATTATAAGTATGTGAGGTAATGCATATGTTAATTAGCTCAATTTAGCTTTCTACAATGTATACATATTTCAAAACACCACATATGCCATAAATATATACAATTTTTATTTGTCAATTAAAAAATAAATAAAAATGCATCATCGGGGATCAGTTTTGTCATCTGCTTTCCTCTGAAGTGAGTTTATTATTGAACAGGATCTCGCAGTAAGGAGAAAAGGTTGACCACTACAGATTTAGTTTTATATTGTACCAGTTTAGCAACCATAACTCAAGGATAGCAGCTCTTTCCTGATAGTACAGAAAAATTCCACTTGTATATAAACTCTTCCCCAAAAGAATCTTTTTTGTTTTGCTTCCAAATATATTTGCAGCTGTTAGACCAATCTCTGTTTGGAGTTGGTGTTCAATGCATTGAGACTCATTTATTAATACTTAGCTGAGCCACATTCCTGAACCAAATGCTGTGAACAGGAGGATAGAATGCTCCCCATAGCCAGACTGGACCATATTTCTAGTTCTGGAGTTAAGAAGAAAAGGAGTTTGACCCACCTGAACCACATGAACTGAGCGTGGGAGGAGATAAAGGAAAGGAAAGGAAAGGAAAGAAAACAAAAAGAAAAGAAAGGAAGGAAGGAAGGAAGAAGGAAGGAAAAGGAAAGGAAGATGGAAAGAGAAAGAATTCAGTGTTAATTTGTTGATGGAAAGGGTTTTCTTTTCTTATTTTACCAATGTTCTTCTGGATATCTATATCATGCACAGATAATACATCTTAGTGTCAGGCCTGGAATTTGATTTGACCCTACTTACAAGCTAATAAACTATCTTATTGTTTCATAGATGCTGGTAAAAGACATGAGACTACTTTGTCAGAGACAAAGGACTTTAATACTCAAGACACAGCAAGCAGCATGATTTTCAGTATGTTTTCATCAATTCCCCTTGCTCCAAGTCCCATGTGATGGGGGACAGATGGATGCCTCACATGCAGTGAGATTGCATTATACCCAAAGAATATTAACTTGGGGGAATTCAATACTTACATAATAGCAAGTAGTAAGCAAACCTGCCCTTTATGTGGGGAGATAGGTTACCTCATTTCTCAACGTTGCTCAATGCAACACAACCCTGATAAAAGGCCCAGTGTAAAGATCAGTAATGGCCTTTCAGTTCTGGTACACCCCAGAGGATGCGTAGAAGCACGAGAGACACATGTAGGACTGTCTCCCAATGCTTAGCTTGAAAATATTACTTTAATCCCATTACATCCAGGCAAGAAGATGAACAGAAAATTTTGGAGTTTGCAGGGCTTTGTGGCATTTCTGAAGCCATGTCACACAAGAGATTACCAGGAACATATATTTAAATTCAGAAAAAGTGTACAAACATTTGGGAACATGGAGATTTATAGTAAAAAAGGTGTCTTTATCTTTTCTATGATTTCTATGGTGTGAAAAAGAGGATAAATGAGATTATTTGGGCTTTCAGGGAGAACACTTAGCTAGGCTTGCTTTTAATACATTTGATTTCCAATTATTAAGAAATTGCTTAACATGCCCTGTGAAGAGTCTTTATGAAAATGAAGAGCCCAAAAGGTCTTCAGTGGGCTTTGCTCTAAATGTGGCCTCTGTGGTTGTTTGGTAGTTTATCAAAAGCCACATTAATCTTCATAAATAGTGCTTGATTGTCAAAAGACAGCTGCCTTGTTTTAGCCTTGCAGATTGAGCCACACTTATTATTTTTCTTGACTTCTGGTACACAGGCTGCATGATTACCGAGTGGTCTTGTGTAAACAAGAGGCTGTTTTGTGCCGATAAATGGATTCCCACTGTTGGACATGCCCCTAGGAGTCTGCATTAAAAACAAGTTGAGATGCAGAACAGAGCACAGCATTTATTTTAACAGCAGGCACTTATCATTGGTGACATTACCTGATACAGCTGATAATATAAAGCATTATGACTTTTGAGCAAAATTTGGTTCATAACGACATACAAGGAGATAAACCATGGCTACTAGTAGAAATTGCAAGGAAGGCTTTGAATAGAATAATCTTATCTGCATTCATCATCCAGCCAGCTCTCTCCTCCCACTGAAATGAGACAAGGTAAATTCACAACTTCCATTAATGCTAATAGCAGCTTCAGAAGTAAATCCCTTGTTCCTCCACAGGAGAGGACAGCTGCCCCCTCTCATTTCAATATGCTACAAACCTGTGTCAGTCTGAGTTAATTGGTGGGAACTTAGAATACAAGCAATTTGAAATTAATCTTTTTAAAATGGTGGCCAGTATAGTTGGTGATAGCAGCTGCTAGCTACAAAGCAATGACATTTCTTCTTGGAGTGCTGATTTTGGTAGGTTAAAACTAAGCCTTCCCTGTTCCTGGGCCAGACTTATCTGTTTGTAACCATTTCTGTCTCTGGCACCAGCGTGTCAAGACACACCTGGGTAAATAGGAAGGAGGGCCATGGATAAGGCATACTAGCATGGAATTCATTGTTTCATAATAAAATGCACCTTGAAGCCCCAAAAGTAAATTTAACCATTTCTCTGCTTCGTGAAATTGGTCAGGTAGCTTAAGAGCTCTGCATCCCAATTTCATCATCTATAATCTTAACTCTCCTAATATTTCACTCGCAGCGTTTTTACTTTTGGTTACACGAGATATTGTAGTTACAACAATAAGGAGTAAAAATAGGAAACATGTAGGGGCTCCTACTCAGTCTTATTGAGAAATGATTGCTAGGAAGAAGCAGAACCTCCAGGAACCTGATGTCTTCTAGCCCCAGGTTGCCTGAAGAAAATTACTCTGCATAATGGTGGAGAGAGAGGGAGTAGCCATTCCCATGGGGGAATCTGGAGGGTTGAAGGAGGGAAAGAGATGTTGAAGCCAGAGTGACAAAGAAATGATAAGGGACAGGGCCCTAAGTTGGCAGGGACTTTGGGGAAGGGAAATGGCTGAAGGAGGCTATCATGCCATGCACAGGTGTGGATCTGATATATGGCTCTTCATCTGTCCTTGTTACATAGTCAGTAAAATTTACACTGTTCACCAAGGCATTTACATAATGGATTAGCTCCAGCTGGAGAACACAAAGTCTTGGTGCTGGGCTTTGCATCCAGGTTGGTTCAAGAAGACATAAGATTCTGATTGTCACAGGATGTTAAAATAGGAAGTTTTAGCTGAGGCGCCTGGAGAGAAAAAAAGACAGGAAATTCCTAGTAAAAAGCCGGACCAAAACACAGATTTTCAAAGGGAATGATTGCAGGTAGGAAGGCTCTGAACTTGTAGGAAGGAAGTGAAAGAAAGAAGTGAATGAAGAATGTTGAAGATTCTTTTAGTGGCGAGGACTTTTTAAGAGAAAGTTGTGCTTCAAGCTCTGCCCTATCCTATCACTTCTGGGGTCACTAAGGATAATGGTTGTCCCCTCACTTTGAGCTCTGCTAAGGAGGAGGCTCCACAGAACCAATTAGAGACCTGACTTGTATTCTTGTGTGTGTGTGTGTGTGTATTCTAAGAACTTTATTTAGCTTTTAAAAAAAAAATCCTCACAACAACGAAGTACTATTATCCACATTTTACAGATGAGGAAAGTGAGGCACGGAGAGGTTAAATGTTTTTCCCAAGGCTACCCATTCAGTGCAGAGAAGGGATTATCAACCCATATTCTTTGGGACACAAACTGCAGTGGAGGGAGCCTGAAAGAAAACCTAGAGATTCCTAGCAGATTTGAGATGTGGTAAATTCTATTTGTAAACAAGAGTGGCCCTAGGCAAAGACACATGACATTTACCTTAAATATATTCCTTCCCTTATTGGCTGGGAATTTTTTTGGCTATAACATAAATCTTAACAGTGACATAAACAAATGGGGGCTTATTTGTCACATGTAACAAGAAGACAACAGTGGACAGATACTAGCGATGATTTCTCATGATTTCGCAATGTCAGGGCTGAAGTCTCTGTGTATTTTTTGGCCTTTCCTCATGATCACAAGATGACCTAACATGTTCTTTACAGGTGGCAAGTACTTTGCACTGGGGCCTGAGAAGTTAATGTGGCCTGTTCCAGAGTCGAGAGTGAGGATGTGCTCAAAGAGAGCTGCATTTGGGAAGTGACAACATCCCCATTAACACTAGAGCAAGGAACGTGTGAGCATTTTGCCTGGCTTGGGTCTGGAGAGAGAGAGAGAGACTTGGCCCGGAACGATTTCAAAAGCCGTCCAAGGGAACGCCCAGGAAGGGTGAGCATTTTTTCATGGTGGGAATCTGAGTTGAGTGGATTTTCAGAAGAGCAGGGGCTTAGAGAACAGCCACCAAAAAGACATCGCCATGGTCACTGGGACTTTGGTTAGACAGGTTGGGGGCTCCAAAAGGAGCCACAAAAGAGCTCGGGAAACAGTTGGCTCTCCACATCTGCCAGGCACAAAGCCAGCTAGGACAGTGACAGGCAGCAGCCAACTAAGAACTTTCTCATCTTATTTCCCTTATTTTTTCCCTCTTTGTCGCTCTCCCTTGGCTAGTAGGGTGTGTACCAACAGTTTGCAAGTGGGCGAGGAAATGAGTGGGGGGAGAGAGCAGAGACTGACAACACCTGCTTCCCAGAAGGCACACAGCCCACCAGAGTGCCAGGCTCTAGTGAGGGAACACTGGAGAGCTCCTATATTGAACTGAGATTAATGTCTTGGCCTGGACACTTTTAATATCTGTATTGAGACCGTTTTGTGACTTAAAGTGACATTTGGATTCTGTATGATCTTAGCCTAAGCAGAAAAGCCATGGGGCAGCAGCAGTGGTTCTCAAAGCCTTATTCTTAAGGCAGCAGCAGCAGCAGCATAGCCAGGAAACACATTAGAAATGCAAACTCCCAGGCTCCACCCAGACTGGCCATATCAGGAGCTCTGGGGGTGGGGCCCAGCAGGCCCTCCAGGTGATTCCGATGTGCACAGAAGTTTGAGAACAAAACTTTGAGCCAGAGAAGAGAAGTAAGCTCCAGCTTTACAGTTGCTTCTTCCATCCTGCTAATGAGAAGTTATAAAGAAAGGGCGGAGAAATGCAATCTGTGCTCCATGATATGAACACTTGGGGGTTATAACCATAGGAGGAGATAAAACAATAATTTTCCATGATACATTTTGGCTATCAAATCTGTTTTCTTGCCAGGACATCTGCGTGAACTTCCTGGGTGGCAAACCACAGGTTAGGGTGATCACTGCTTCTGCTTGACAGAATGTGCGGCTGTACTGAGGAGAAGCCTGCCATACCCACTACGGCCATCACCTGACGAGTCCCTTAACCTGATGGTTGACATTTAAGCATGAGCAGGTTAACCACAAGCAATACCCTACTTTGGCAAAGACTTCCTGCTATTTTAACATCTCCATATTGTACAAGGAGCAAAACTTAAGAAAAAACACTTTTAAGAATAGAATCTAAATACTCTTCTGAATTAAAAAAAAAATAAGTATTTTTTCGTATGTTTTTTGACCATTATTCTGTCTTCTTTTGAAAAGTTTCTGTTCATGTCCTTTGCCCACTTTTTGATAGGGTCGTTTGATTTTTTCTTGTTGATTTTCCCGAGTTCTAAGTAGATTCTGGTTATCAGCCCTTTATCAGATTTATAGCATGCAAAAATTTTCTCCCATTCTGTAGGTTGTCTGTTCACAATTGCAAAGATGTGGAAACAACCCAAGTGTCCATCAATAGATGAGTGGATTAATAAAATGTGGTATATGTATACCATGGAGTACTATTCAGCTTTAAGAAACAATGGTGATATAGCACCTCTTGTATACTCCTGGATAGAGCTGGAACGCATTCTACTAAGTGAGGTATCCCAAGAATGGAAAGACAAGCACCACATGTACTCACCATCAAATTGGTATTAACTGATCAACACATAAGTGCACATATAAGAATAACATCTACTGGGGGAAGGGGGAGGAGGGAGGAGGGGACGGGTATATGCATACACAAAGAGTGCAATGCGCACCACCCGAAGGATGGACATATTTGAAACTCGGACTTGGGGGGGGCAAGGGCAACATACATAACCTAAACATCTGTACCCCCATAATATGCTGAAATTAAAAAATAAAGTAAGGACTAGTTGTTAGTATGTCAAAAAATATGAATAAGTGAGGAACAGATTTTCAAGCCTGAACATTGTGCCAACCCCATGTCATTTGCTAAATAAAAATACTTGGTGCTTCACAGAGGTGTTACCAGGTGACATGAGTTATAATGTTTGCAGAAATGTAAAAACCAAAACCAACTAATCTTCAACTCTTAAATAATGAAATCTGATATAATATTGAAAGAATTTAAAATTAAATGTAAATTCAGAAGTACATTCACTTAGGACAATGACAGATTTATTCAAAAGTACTAGTATTTTTAATAATAGTTTAAATAAAACAGCAAGTGGCAATTATAATGTAACAAAGTTTTGCATAGTGTTCATATGTTCTGTTATACTTATCTTGGAAATTTGGTATCTAGCCTCATGGTTATTAATTTGTTTCAATTTTCTTTCAACATTTGACTTTTAAGGAGTTTATTTTATTTTTAAAATGTAATTTTCTTTCAGAAAAATTGCAATTTTCTTTCAGACAATTTTTAAAATTGTCCCATTGAATCCATCTATGATGTGTGTGTGTGTGTGTGTGTGCATGTGTATGTTTGTGTGTGGAGAGAGAGTATGAGAGTTAGAGGTAGGGATATCATTAATTAAAATTCACTTTGTATAAAACTTCTCTGTGAAATATGAGTGTTAAGAAATCATTCTCTTGTTGTTTCTCTTCATTGTATTCTTTCTTTCTAGCTGGGTTGTAAGCTCCATTTTGAATTTCCCCTGTTTTCTAATATGGTGCAATAAACAGTAAAAACTCAATAAATGTTTATGTGATGGTTGGATAAACTAGAATAACACTCTTTTCACCAATGCCATCATCTGCCTATTGAAGTCTTTCTTGTGAGACCCTCAGCAGACAGGTGATTGAATTAATTTGAATCCAATTAAAGTAGGCTAGAAATGGCCTAATGTCTGAAACAATCTCACTAGTATTAGTCAGTATAAAGGTCAATAAAAAGCAGCCAGCTGTTATTATTGGCCCAATTTTTTTTTTACAGCAAGGTGTTTTTCTTTCTGAGCAGTGATTTTGAAAATAACTAAGATTCTCTTTAAAAAGTTCTAAAAGAAAACAAAATTTCCATAAAAAATCATCAAAATATTATTCTTTGAGATGTATAACATTCCTTTTCCAAATATGTACCCAGCCATGTGTATTGGATTTGAATTTATGCTATGAGATCTGGCATGTAGGTTTATTGACAGCACAAGCTTGCAGATCTAGTTCACTTATCAAACATAGTTGGCTTGACAGTCTCTAGTTCCTCAGTCAGGAAAGGAGGGATAGCATTTCATGGAAGTGCAGAGGAAAGAGCCCTGTCAAGATTATTGTTGGAGCTCTTTGGCTTCCTCAGAGGAACTCTGTAACTGCTGTGGTGGCTGCTTTTCTCTGAGCTTGTGAACTGAGAGGTTGACCTAGCAACAATCTGAATAGCAAAGCATGTTTTTTCTTAGTGCCCATTTTCCTGCAAAAGCATATTTTTGATTGGACTGCAGTCGAAAGCATAATTAAATGTTACACAGACTCTCAGAACTTTAAACCATTCTCTTTTTCCTTTTTAATTTGATAACACAAACAAGTCTAATGTTTCATTTTGCTGGCTCCAGACGTCCATTGTGAATGTAAATGATGAGCCAGTAGAGCTGATGCTTCCACAGAACCGATACGCAGAGTAAAAATGAATCGTTGCACATCCTGCAGGTGCCTCTGCTGAGGGAATCTTTTCACTCTGAGGACATTTAACAGATAGAATGTACAGCTGGTCAAAGAAAGCCTTTAGGCTATTTCAAAATTTCTATACAAAATAAAATGCTTCATAAAGTCTGTTTGAAAGTGAAATTTTATAAAATAAGGTTATATACACTCTTTCATTTTTATTCCAATAATTCCAGGCTTTTTTCAAGGCCAAAAATACTATATTTTTAGGATTTTTGTACATTTTATTTATTTGTTTCCAAAAATTAGAGGGTACAAATGTTTTTGGTTACGTGTGTCGATTTTGTTATGCTTGAGTCAGTGTTGTAAGTGTGTCCATCACCCAGATAGTGTTCGTTGTACTTAGGTAGGTTTTTGCCCATCCCCTCATGTCCCATTTCCCCCTGCTTGATTTCCACTGAATTTTACTACCTTCTGTGCATGTGTGTGTTCATCAGTTAGTTCCAGTTTAATAGTGCGTATATGCGGTGTTTGTTTTTCCATTAGGTCGATACTTCACTTATGAGAATGGTCTCCAGTTCCATTCAAATTGTTGAAAAAGGCCTCAATTCATCCTTATTCATAGCTAAGTAGTATTCCATAGTATGCATATACCACATTTTGTTAATCCACTCATAAATTGATGGGCACTTGAGTTGATTCCACATCTGTGCAATTGTGAATTTTGCTGCAATAAACATTTGAGTGCAGGTGTCCTTTGGATAAAAGGACTTTTTTTCCTTTGGGTAAAATACCCAATAGTGGGATTGCTGGATCAAATGGTAAATCTACTTTTAGTTCTTTGAGGAATCTCCATACTGTTTTCCATAGAGGTTACACTTATTTGCAGTCCCACCAACAGCGTATAAATGTTCATTTCTCTCTGCATCTATGCCAGCATCCATTGTTTTTGAACTTTTTAATAAAAGCCATCCTAACTGGGGAAAGGTGATATCTTATTGTTTTAATTTGTGTTTCCCTAATATTAATAATTAGTGACATTGAGCATTTTTTCATATGTTTATTGGCATCTGTCTATTTTCTTTTGAAAATCTTCTGTTGATGTCTTTTGCCAAATTTGTTCTGTGGATTATTTCCTTACCTGTGCAGAAGCTTTTTAATTTAATTAGCTCCCATTTATTTATTTTTATTGTTGCTGTGATTGCCCTTGGGGTCTTCTTCATAAATTCTTTGCCTAGGCTGATATCTAGAAGAGTTTTCCCAACATTTTCTTCTAGAATTCTTATGATTTCATGTCTTAGACTATCTGTTATCCATCTTGCACTAATTTTTGTGAGTGGTGAGATATATGGATCCTGTTTCCATCTTCCACATGTGACTATCCCATTTTCCCAGCACCATTTATTGAATAGAGATTCTTTTCCCCAGTGTATATTGCTATCTACTTTGTCAAAGATCAGATGGCAATATGAGGATGGTTTTATATATGGGTTCTCTGTTCTCTTCCATTGGTCTATGTCCTTATTTTTGTGCCAGTACCATGCTATTTTGCTTACCATAGCCTTGTAGTATAGCTTAAAGTCTGGTAAAGTGATGCCTCTATATTTGTTCCTTTTGCTTAAGGTTGTTTTGGATATTTGGGCTCTTTTCTGGTTCCAAACAAAACATAGAATTATTTTTTCTAGATCTTTGAAAAATGACATTGGTATTTTGATGGGATTTTATTGAATTTGTAAATCACTTTGGGTAGGATGGATATTTTAACAATGTTGATTCTATCAATCCATGAGCATGATATGTTTTTCCATTTGTTTGTGTTGTCTGCAATTTCTTTCCTCAGAGTTTAGTAGTTCTCTTTGTAGAGGTCTTTTGCCTCCTTGGCTGAGTATATTCCTAGATATTTTATTTTCTTTGTAGCTATTGTGAATGGTATTGAGTCTTTGATGTGATTCTCAGTTTGATTGGTATTGATGTATAGGCAAGCTACTGATGTGTGTACATTGATTTTGTAACCTGAGACTGCTGAATTTATTCCAGGAGTCTCTTGGTGGAATCTTTAGGGTTTTCAAGCTCTAAGAGCATATCGTCAGCAAAAAGTGATTGTTTGACCTCCTCTTTCCCCATCTGGATGCACTTTATTTCTTTCTCTTGCCTGGTTTCTCTGGCTAGGACTTCCAGCATGATGCTGAATAGAAGTGGTGACAGTGGTTACCCTTGTTCGAGTTCTTTGGGGGAATGCTTTCAACTTTGCCCCATCCAATATGATGTTGGCTATGGGTTGTCATATGTGTCTTTTATAATTTTGAGATACATTCCTTCTATGCCGAGTTTGTTGAGGGTTTTTATCATGAAAAGGTGCTAAACTTTGTCAAATGCTTTTTCTGCATCTATTGAGATGATGATATGGTCTTTGGTTTTGCTTCTGTTTATGTTGAACCATCTCTACATCCCTGGTCTGAAGCCCTTTCTGTCATGGTGGATTATTTTTTTCACGTGCTGTTGAATTCGGTTTGTTAGTATTTTGTTGACGATTTTTGCATCTACTTTCATAAAGGATATTGGTCTGTAGTTTTCTTTTTTTTGTTGTGTCCCTTTCTGGCTTTGGTATCAAGGTAATACTGGCTCAATAATGAAACTAAGATGGAAATCAAACGATTCTTCAAACTGAACAACAAAGGGGACACAGCTACTGTAGTCTATGGGATCCAACAAAAGTGGTCCTAAGGCGAACATTCATATTCTTAAATGCCTACATCAAAAAGACAGAAAGAAGACAAATTAGCAATCTAATGACATATCTCAAGGAGCTAGAAAAGGAAGAGCACCCCAAACCCAAAGCCAGCAGAAGAAAAGAAATAATTAAGTTCAGAGCTGAACTAAATGAAATGAAAAACAAAAAAATCAATGCAAAGGATCAATGAAACAAAAATGTGTTTCTTTGTAAAGAAAAATAAAATTGATAGACTCTCACTAGATTAACCAGGAATAGAAGAGAGAGGAACCAAGTAAGCTCAATTAGAAATAACAAAGGAGATATTACAACTGATACCACAGAAATACGAAATATCATCTCTCAATACTATAAAAATCTCTATGCATATAAACTCGGAAACATAGAGGAAATGGAAAAATTCCTGGAAACACAGAACCTCCCAAGACTCAATCAGGAAGAAACAGAACTCCTGAACAGACCAATAATGAGCAACGAGATTAAAGCAATAATAAAAAATCTTCTAACAACAACAAAAAAGCCCTGGATTGGATGGATTTACCAGACCTAAAATTTACCAGACCTAAAAAGATCAAAATTTACCAGACCTAAAAAGAAGAGCTGGTACCCGTACTGCAAAAATTATTTCATAATATTGAGAAGGAGGGAATCCTTCTCAATTTATTTTATGAAAATATTATTTTAAGAATCAGATAAACTCCAATATTTGGAGTTCTGATGAGAGGAGAACTTTCCATTTGGCATTTAATTTGGAGGTTGTATTCAAGTTAACAACAACAAAAATATAATTATTCTTTTATTTTGTCAATAGTTACTGCTTGTAGCTTGATTATTTTGAGTTTTCAAGATTTCTTATAGCCACACATTTGTGCCAAAGCCTTTCAAAGAACATCTGATGAGAACCTTATTTGGAGATGGCATTGATGACTGACTGGGGAGAGAGTTGCTCATATACTTAGCATTTGAAATACAGCTCACTATCTAATTTTCTCAGTGAAGGTCTGAGATTTGGGAGAATCTATGGCTGAGTCTAAATTTTCTATTGAAATACTTACAACTTCAGGATTTTGAATCAGAAAAAGTATCATCAGAGTTTTCACTCCCTATCTTTCCTCAGAAGCCCTGAATGGATAACCCTGCCTGTGTCTGTCTACTTTATCCTGTAATGACCCAACTATTCCTCTTCCCTCAAAGATCCCTGCATTCAAAGATAATTTTCTTCCTTTCCAAACCTTTGTTTGGAAAGAATTGTTCCAATTCTTTCAGCACAGCCGACCACAGCAAGAAGAAAAAAAACAGATGGAGCTAATTCATGCTAAGATGAGAAAGTCTGCTAGCCTCCATGGGGGTATTTGCTTCATAAAAGAGGCTGCTTGAGAAGCTAAATGTATCTGTAACTTGCAGAAAAGAATTTCAACTGTGGGGAGGAGATTTGGACTTTTATGTTTTTCATCAGTATTTGAATCACAATGGATCTGAAACTAGATATGCAAAGTCATGTTATGCTGACCAGAAAAAAAAAAAAAATAGATTGAACTATGAATGATTAATTCATCTAAGGAAAAAAAGTCCCAATCAGAGATTGCTCACTCTTGGAAGTATTGAAAAGGGCACAGAGGCACACCTTGGACAGGTCTATTATCCTAACTTAGTTCAGAGA
>NW_012146078.1:944590-959781 GCF_000956105.1 Propithecus coquereli | reverse complement strand
TATTTGCTTCATAAAAGAGGCTGCTTGAGAAGCTAAATGTATCTGTAACTTGCAGAAAAGAATTTCAACTGTGGGGAGGAGATTTGGACTTTTATAGTTTTCATCAGTATTTGAATCACAATGGATCTGAAACTAGATATGCAAAGTCACGTTATGCTGACCAGAAAAAAAAAAATAGATTGAACTATGAATGATTAATTCATCTAAGGAAAAAAGTCCCAATCAGAGATTGCTCACTCTTGGAAGTATTGAAAAGGGCACAGAGGCACACCTTGGACAGGTCTAGTATCCTAACTTAGTTCAGAGAATAGAGTCTTAGATAATAGAATTTTTAGTAAACTTCCTCTACTAGCTAAAAGGTCCTGTATGAAGACAATTATTTTACATTAATTATTTCATTCATCTGATTAACCCTCTGTTCTGTTTCCAAGTTTCCTAAGCAAACTTCTGGTTATTCTTTCATTCCCAGGTAGTTCTGTCTATAGAGAAGGAATATGTTGATCACATAGGCTTGAAGAATTCAAGATGCATGATATTTATTTTTTACCTAGTTTATTTTTGAACAGTCAGCATAGGGTCAGAGAAACAGAACCCCTAGGATCTTTTATAGAGTTTGTACCTTATGTAATCGTGAAAGATGATTAAATATCCTCTGCATGGTTGTTGTCTTTTCATCTTTTCTGAAGCTTAAAGTCTGCAGGACAGGTAGTCAAGAAAAGAAGACAGTAGTGGAGTGGGGAGAGCCAAGCAAACTGGAACACATTGGCACAAGCTGGAGTCCATGAGGATGCACTGGAACCCGGGTCTCACGCTGCCCTGCCTCCAACTTTGGTGGTGTTGGTGACTTGCAAAAAAGAAAAAAAATGGATGCCCTTTTTTATAGAGCCAAACACACACTGGGGCCAAGGAGGCAGAGAGCCTAAAGGGCAATTGAAGGGAAATGAAGCAGCTTTGGGACTAGCTGTCGCTCCATGTAAATCCATTGTCAGTTGAAGTGTCAATCAGCATGAGTTGGAACAGTGCCTGGTGCCCCAGCACGCAGCTGAGCATAAACTCAATATGGCCACTGCTTCAAATCTACCTTCAAAAACTCGTGAAGAAAGTTCTTCTGGCCCACGTGGAAGGTGATTATGGGAAATGTACTTCCAACTTAGCTAAATTGCCATGATTCAAACACTTTACACAGAATAATAACACATTGTTATTATCCAATTCTGATTTTATATATCCTCTTCATCAACTTGTTAATAATAATCTGGCCATAGAGACAGATCTACTCTTGATATTCTGACAAAATAAAGAACCTGGCTGAGGGCCAGAGCCTGGAGAGAAGTTTATCCTGCAAAGCTAATGAGCAACACCCAGTAAGATCTCTTATTAGACAGCTTACTTCAACCCCACAGTCAGTGCTCAGGCAATCTGTCATCATTCTCCTAGTGTTAGCTTGGAAATTCTATCTTTCCTTCTGAATTTTGATACCTTGAATGCCATAAATTCCCACCTCAGAGGTTACCATTTTTATTTGGTGTCCAGAAGACAGAAGGTAAGAATAATAGTTTTTCTGTCCTTACCTTTTCCTTCTGCTCTGCTGATTATTAAAAGAGTCCTTCCATCTCCTGTATACATCTTTTTTTATCAAACTTCCATAGTAACCCAAACACTCAAGTACTGTATATAGATATAGCTATGGATGGATACATTTGGCTAGGTCTACTGACATAAATGATCTTATTAACTTCTCACCGCACCCTCTCGGACCCATATAAAGACAAATTGGTTCTATCTTTTAAGTCTTTAGACTTGGTGCTATTGTAATCAAATTCAGATTTGACCTAAATGTGATAGGTTAAACTTGATTGTATTTATAGGTAGATGTTACATCCCAGCCAGTAATTTCAAGCAGGGCGTGGGGTGAGGTTGAGGAGGGAAGAGAGTATTGATGAACCAATACAAATCTGTCATCACTTTTGGAAAAACCTCTTTTCCAGAAGTAGATTATTTGGGCAAAATGTGAATAACGATTTATTAAACTAGAAATTCTCCCACATTCTCCAGGCTTCTTTTTCTAGTGTTTTTCAGTAGCTGTTAAAGTTAACAAAATACTAGAAGGAAAGTATTTGTAAAGCCGCTTACTTTTGAAAGGATGACTTGTATAGATGTAGGCGTTATTTTTCTCCTTCCATGTAATTCTTTTGGCTCATAATTGTCCAAAAGTCCAGAAGTTATGTTACCTTGTCAAATGTAGTTTATTTCAGCATTACCTGCCATCTCAGGTGTCGTGACACCACACTGTCAATGACATCAGATGAAGGACGAATGCCAGTGATGATGACCTGAAGTACTGATGAAAACCAGGTGTCTGGATGCACCTAAATGTCAAGGATCAGGAATGAGAGAAAGGATACAGTTCTCGCAGGCGTGTGAGAGATCTGCAAAGAGAGAAGACAGGGCAAAGCAAATAGGTGGGACCCCCATGCAAGGGATCAAAGATGACTTCTATTCTGAGCTGCCCCTTTGCTTTAGCCAGGAAAGGCTAAAGCTTCTTGTTTAACTCAGAAATTTTTCCGGGGTAGCTAACTTGAGGCCTGTGGGTGGAATTAAATGGGGTATTTCTAGGCAAAATGTAAGTGAGGAGTAGGAATGAAAAGACAGCTGTTAATAAGAAACTATGCACACAGATTCAGACTTTTGGAAAGAGGAGTTAGAATAATGCAGCGCAAATCAGTCAGTGGCCACAATCAGATCAGGTAGAGGTGCTTCTATTTTTTCCCAAATTTTTGTGTAGCATTGACTGCTTCTTTAAGAAGCCCTCCTTCCCTTCCCACCTAGCCTTAGGTTTCTGGGAATTGGCAGCAAGACAGTGAAATCATAGAGAGTGGGATTTCGGGGAGAGGAAATAATTGAAAATCTTACATGCTTATTAGGCAATAAATTATGTCCTGGGATTTATGCCAGGGTGGTTTTGGGAGGGCCGATACATATTGGCCTCTGAAAAAAATGGATTTATTATTGAACAGACTTCGTATGAAATCTTAACTAATGAGGGGCATGTCAAAGCATCGCGGTTAGGCAGCTCCTGTGCGCAGTTGCAACAAGGTTGGGAGGTTGGATTCTGCTGACATCTGTCTGGCAGAGACACTGCTGTATGGAACCTCCTGCTAATCAGAAGCTTGTCCGGACCATTTCTCGCTATGGTACATCATCCGCCGCTGAATTGTAATGCAGATTAGGGGGAAGAGCTGCAGAAATTTAAAAGGCGCTGTCAAATGTAGTGGCAGTTGCCTACCCTGTGAGGGTCTAAAAGTGAATATGAATTTTTGAATCAAATATTGTGCTGTAATCAGAGGGATGACTGTTAAATCGAACGGCAAATATGCCTCTATTCCTGGTAGTAAGGCACCGACCAAGAATATTTCCCTTACTTTGTTAAAAAAAAAAAAAAGATTAGATTATAACTATATATATTGGATGAAACGTTTAATTAGTGTCTATGACTAGATAAGTTAGAAAATCCCAAGCAAGTGGTTACATAAAGCAAAAACCCATTTGTTACAAATGAATTTGCCAATATTAATAAATATCTGTAGAAAAGTTTAAAATGTATAATCTCATTTAATCTTTTTAACAACACTTTGACATAGATATTATATTTCTTCATTTTTCAAAAGAGGAAAAGCAGAACTATCTTACCAACACAATGGTCCTCAACTAGGGGTGATTTTGACCCCCAGGAGACATTTGGCAATGTCTGGAGACATGTCTGGATGTCACAACTGGGGAAAAGGATGCCATTGGCATTTGGTGGGTGGAGGTCAGGGATGCTGCTAACCATCCTAGAGTCAATGCACAGCCCCCACAACAGTGAATTACCCAGAATGTCAATACTGCCAAAGGCGAGAAGCCTTGCAGTAAGGTATTAATAGTACTATGATACGGTAGAAACCAGACTAGAATCCAGGATGTTTTTGCCCTCCAATGTTGTGCTCATTGCAATATGGCCCACTTCTCTCCCCACATCAGGTGGTTTCAGAACAGAACAAAACATTTGGGACAGGAAAGTTTTATTTGTTTGTTGTGATTTCCTATAGCATCTAGTGCACAATGAGTTGGAACTTGCTGTGAAATCTGGGAAACTAGCACAACCTGTGGATTGCAAAGGGGAGCTGGTATAGGTATCTATGGAAGGCTGTTATTTTATATGCTTGCTAAATATTGTATCATGGAAGGTAAGTGCCTCCAAGGCAGAGGATCTCTATTTTATTCAATCATAGGTCTAAAGCACTGAGAACAGTGGCTGGCACATAGTATGTGCCCAGTATTTGTTGAAGAAAAAAAGAAAGAGAAGTAAAAATGAAAGAAGATAGGAAGAAAAAGCTTAATTAAAAGAAAAAAGAGTCTCTCTAAATCCTTAAATTTGGGACCTTTGGAAATTATCTTAATTTTGCAATTGCTCTGGAAGTACATTTTCATGTACACACACAGTAGATTAATGGTTTGAGGGAATTCCATCCACTTTCAGGTGTTTTTGTTTTTATAAGAGACTGATGGTAAATTCAGTGGAATTCACTTTGACATTAATGAGGATTTGCAATGTGCCAAGCACCGAGCTGGATTTGAAGATGTTTAAAAGTATAAAGGCATCTTTCAACTCAGGGTTGTTCTTGCATCTGTGGGTAGTTGCTATTGGCATTATTTGTTGCCAAGTGAAATTTCTGGCCAGGTGAAATTTTCACCAATCTCTAGCCTCAGAAATTTTTATCATTAGAAGTTTATTTCCTAAGATCATTTGAAGAGCTCTCAGTTCAGAGTGTACATACTTGTTATTTTCATCTATCTGTGAGCATTTTAAGGCTATTAGTTTATCATATTTATTTAGATAGGAGGAAATCTAGGAAGGAATAGAAAAAATGAAAGGTAGGTTTAAAAGGTGAAGGGGAAAAGAGGAAGGAAGGAGGTCAGAGTGGGTGGCTGCCCTAGGAGTGGGCTCCTTGTCTGTGTGGAAGGACTAAATACCATCACCGACAGGGTGCCCCAAGCAGATTTCACCTTCAGCTTCTATCTGGCCTGACCCAGTCACTTTGGGGGGAAAATGAGGTTCAGCATGCTCCTACATGCAAAGCTGTATAATTCTCACAGAAATATATCTTAGCATTCATTCATTCAGAAATGTGGATCTTAACATGTGGCCTGTGGACTGCTTAGGGGGGTCACTAAAACACTTTCAGGGGGTTTCCAAGGTCAAAACTCTTTCTGATGACATTAGGACATTACTTGTCTTTTTCTCTCATTCTCACACTAGGGTAGAGTAGAACTTTCTAGAGGCTACATGATGTGTGGTGATATCATCACTCAAACAGCTGATGGAATGTGTGCTTGTGCATTCCAGTGTTTTTAAAACTTTTCAGTTTTAATTTCAGACAGATATACCCCACATAAACAAAAGCTTTTTGAGTCTTCAATAATTATTTTAAGAATGCGAAGTAACTCTGGGACCAAAACATTTGAGAACTGTTAATTTTGGTCAGCTGCTTCTAAATGGAATATCTCATAAAATGAGTTTCCTTGGCATCTTTTGTTTTCATTTCTGCTACTTTCTCTTTCCTTATTTCAGAACTCATAGGCTGAGATCCCAATAGGAAAAGGAAGAGAAGATTTTGTAAGAGTATTTTATACCATTCAAAGACTTTTAAATATAAAATCAAAGGAGAGGAAATGGATTTTTTTTGGTGGCAGAATCAGCCTTTTTCAACATTAATCTTTTGCATCTTTAATTAATTTGTGCTGTAGAACAGCATGAGCAACTAGCTAAATAGGTAATATATACTTATGTCCGACTTACAGGGAGGTGACAGGAATCCCAGTCCTCCAACCAATCAGGGGCAGAATGATTCTCCTATCTCTTATTAAGAGTTGCACAAATTTGACAAAGTTGTGAAGGTCCCTGTGGTTGGGTCTATGAACCCCACTAAAAACAGTGGTAGCTAAGAAAAATGATCAAAATGACCCAACTTTAAGATGTCTTTGCTGAATGTGTGTGGCATACCTAGTTTTTCCTAAATGGTCCAGAAAACTCTGTATTCTGAATTATTAATATATTCCTGTTCACAATAAAAAAAAAAGCAGATTCTGAGCAATCATCCCAAGAAAGACTTATCTTTATTTGGAAGAATTTTCATGAATTACAGAGGTAATTAAGACTATCAGCCTATATTTTTTGAATGATTTTGGTAATAGGTCTTCATTCTTCTGGGAGTAACTGAGACACTTTCATAGATGAGGGGACAATCGTTTATGTAGATCGCTTTGAAAGAGGTGTCTCCACAATAAATGCACCATAATTGTGGAAGTAGTTAATGCCCACCCCCCAAGAGGTGAACTCATTTTGTATTCCTTTATTCTATCTGCATGAAACATGGAAGGCCTGCTCTACACAATTGAAGTTTTGAATTTAATTTTGTCCAGTTTCTCACCTTTTTCAAAAGGAAAAAAAAAAATGAAACTACGCGGTTGTATTATTGAATATTTGAATGTACATTCATTACAAAGTAACTAAAGTGACTATGTGATGTGAAATAGAAAAAGATGCTTTTATATGTTTTATTTGTTTTTTTTGCTTGCTTTCCCTTTGGTTCTTGAAATCTTGAATTTGAAGAATTAAGGCAATCATATTCCTAAATTCTTGGCACATTATTACTATCGATTTTTGTAAAATCTACGCTTCTATTGTTGCTTCCCTCTTTGTCTTTGATTTGCTTTCCCATAGTGCTATGGTGTGAATGTGTCCCCCAAAGTTCATGTGTTGGAAACTTAATCCCCAATGCAACAGTATCAATAAGTGGGACCTTTAAGAGGTGGTTAGTTCATGAGGGTTCTGCCCTCGTGAATGGATTAATGCTGCTATTGCACTCTCTTGCCCTTCACCTTCCATCAGGGGATGGCATAGCAAGAAGGCCCTTGCTAGATGCAGGCTCCTTGGCCTTGGACTTCCCAGACTCCCAAACTGTAAGAAATAAATCTCTGTTTTTTATAAATTATTCAGAATCAGGTCTTCTATTATAACAGCATAAAATGAATTATGACACAGCAATCCACCCTGATGTTTTTGAGATGGGTATATTTAAATCCTTGTAATATAGATAGTGTTGTTTTATGTGAGAGTTATTTTTAATTTACTTTGATGGTATTATGTTTTAAAGCTCATTTTATGTCTTACTCTTTTTACTCAATACTATGTTTTAAGAAATCTATCCATGTTTAAATAAAACATGTTTATTGCTTCCAACTGTCTGCAAAGTATTACATGCAAAATGAATTCCAACCCATCCCTTTATTTTGCTTCCTTAGTAATGAGCACCAAATTCCACATCACACTGGTAAATTTTTTGTCCTTTCATTCCGAATTTAAATTATGATGGAGGCAGGGATTTTTGTCAGTTTTATTTACTATTATATTCCTAGCACTCAAAAAGAGGGCCTGCCTGCCTCATAGTAGGAGTTTGAGAAATTTTTGTTGAATAAACAAATAAACTCATTTGCATTTGGTTAAAGTGTGAGGAATATACAGATGAACTCAAACTGCTTAAGCGTTAACTTCCATAGAGAGTCCTTCTCTAACTCCCTAGCCCAGGTTAGGGCTTCTTGTTATAGAACTTTCCTGTGGAAGCACCCATCACAGCTGTAACTGTAATTGTCCCATTTCCTTGATTCACCATCCTGCTTTGCTCATTTATTGCTAACACAGACACTTAACTTCACTGTGCCTTTACTCTGTCATTTGGCAATCTCTGCCACAGGCTCTCAGTGCCATGTGATTCTCAAAGATGGGAAGTAGTGGTGGCAATAAGAGTAGTATTGGCTGCGGGAGAGTTCTGAAATTATCAGTTGAATCAATTGAAGCATCAACCCCAAGCCTGTCCCAATACACATTTAATGGCTACATAAATACAGCCTTAATGCAAGTCCTCCAGTCCTTCTCCTACTGCCCTTTGTCCACTGGACTGCTTTTCCTCAACTGTTTCTACATAGAAATTCTGAGAAGCCTCTAACTTAAGTTGAGAAACATTGGTCCTGAAGTCCCCAAATGTCACACATAGTATCAGCTTTTCTCCATCCTTTAGGCTATAATTTTGAATCTTCTATATCCTATAAAGGCTGTTCGGACAGAAGGAAGGTTAATGAGAGAAGGGGAGAGATCAAGAAAAAAATGAACAAGACATTCATGAGAAAGATTTTAGCAATGCTTTCAAATATTAAAATTATTAAAATACAGGCACGTGTTGCTTAATGATGGGGATATGTTCTGAGAAAGACATTGTTAGGCAATTTCATTGTGTGAACATTATAGAGTGTTCTTACACAAACCCAGATGGTGTAGCCTACTCACTCCCAGGCTAAGTGGTATAGCCGATTGCTCCTAGGCCACAAACCTGTACAGCATATTACTGTACGGAATACTGTAGGCAACTGTAACACAATAGTACATATTAATATTTGTGTATGGAGACATATCCAAACATAGAAAGATATAATAAAAATATGGTCTGAAAGATAAAAAATGATACACCTGTTTAGAGGACACTTACCATGAGGGAGATTGCAGGACTGGAAATTGTTCTGGGTGAGTCAGTGAATAAGGGGTGAGCAAATGTGAAGGCCTATGGCATTACTGTACACTGCTGTATCTGCATAAACACTGTATACTTAGGCTATACTAAATTTATAGAAAATAATTTTTTATTTAATAATAAATTAACCTTAGCTTACTGTAGCTTTTTTATTTTATAAAATTTTTAGGTTTTTTTTAACTTTAGATTGTTTTGTAATAACACTTAGCTTAAAACACAAACACATTGTACAGCTGTACAAAAATATTTTCTTTCTTTATACCTTTAGTCTATAAACTTTTTTCTGTTTTCAAAATTTTTTATTTTATTTTTTACTTTTTAAACTTTTTTGTTAAAAATGAAGACAAACATACACATCAGCCTAGATCTATATCATTGATATCATAGTCTTCTCCCTCCACATCTTGTCCCACTGGAAGGTCTTCAAGAGTAATAACACACACGGAGCTGTCATGTCCTATGATAACAATGCCTTCTTCTGGAATATCCCCTGAAGGAGCTGCCTTAATATACTTTACAATTAACTTTTTTTTTTAGTAGAAGGAGTACATTTTAAAATAAATAGGTAAAGTATAGTAAATACGTAAATTGGTCGGTAACATAGTTGTTTATTGTCATTATCAGTACTGAACTGTACGTAATTGTACGTACTATACTTTTATGTGACTGGCAGTGCAGTAGGTTTGTTTACATAAGCAACACCACAAACACAAGAGTAATGCATTGCAATGTGATGTTATCATGGCTACAACACCACTAGGCAATAGGAATTTTTCAGCTTCATTATAATCTTATGGGATCACTGTCATATACGCAGTCTGTCATTGACTGAAACATCATTATGCGGTGCATAACTGTATTACAAAAGTTATATTTGGAATGAATGATCAGTTGAATTATTCTCAGGGCCATTGGTTGCTATGGAAAAATGTATGGATTTATGCAACGGGAGAGTCTGACTCAATTTACGACTAGAACCTAATCAATGAAATAAAGTGCTCAACAAGGCTGAATGTAATTTTCTCCTCTCTCACTAACCTGTAATTTATTAAAAATAAATTCAAGATCCATACTGCTAAGTATCACTCACTACTTCAGGGTTAATTATATAAACTTCAAAACATGGTAGAATCTTCATAGATAACTTAGTAGCTGGCATAAAATTTAATGGTAGAAGAAATACGCTCACAGGCTGACAATTTCTAGTAGTCAGGAGTGCATGGAAAATGTAGTTTAAACATTCATTCTCTAGTTTAAACACTAATTGGTTAGTAGTTTGATCACAGACGTTGATATTGTTGACCTCATTAACTTCACCGTATCTTGACATGTTAAAAATGTAGAGGATAAATAAATGCATATAATGGAAATCAGACTTTGAAAATGTTCTGTTTTCTTGAAAGCTCAATTAAGAATGAAATGTCAGTTTAGTAGCATGTGCTTTTTAGGAGTTAGTTTTTAAGCAATCTGACATCCACTTCCAAGTAGAAATCATGTAGTATCTGATAATAGTTTTTCACATGGTTCTCTTTTAAATGTTATCAGACTTGCTTTTTTTTTTTTCTTCATTTTTGTTTGTTTGTTTTGTTTTCTGGCTAGGCTAGAGCGACCAGGCAGAAATGTAATCCAATTTGCTAATGCTCAGAATGTGTAAATGTATGTGTGTGTGTGCCTATTAAAGAATGTTTTATTTTAAAATTTAATGACAGTTTCTCATTTCTTCTTTCTTTCTTTCTGAGCTAGTTCACCTGAGGACAACATTTAAAATCCTTTTTTGGGGGGTTTTGTTTTGTTAAAGAAAAAAATTATTCAATGATACTTGTTAAAGCATGATAAGGAAGACTTTCTTCATAACTATCAAGACAAGTATAGGCACCACTACAAAGGGGTTTTGCAGTGGGGGAGAGAAATTGGGCTCAACTTCAAGTACAACATGAACAAGTGGAATTTACAGCCAAGGATCAGGGTGGGAATCAGTGGATGAAAAGTTACTAAAGAGGAAATATCACTGGTAAGGGGTATTCTGATTAAACCAGCCTAACAGGATTCTTGCTGAAACAGGCCAGGGTGATCAGACATCCCCTGGTGGATGGTGGAGGATGAGGAACCTGATCAGATATTGAGGGACAATGGGAAGTTCTGGCAAAACTGACTTATCAGGGTTCTTTTGCTAAAACTGTAATTTAAAAGTAAGTGCATAGATAGGCTTAGAAGATTCAGAAGTCTGACTAAAGTTTGGCCAAATGAAGAATCTTTGTCATTTTGAATTGAATTTTATTGCTTTTTATGGAAATTAAGAGAACAAAAATGTTACATTCTTTGTCATCTGTGAGAAAGATTCTGGATCCATAGCATATGTTGGGAAAGAACCTTTGGCTTTGCTTGTCGGTGCTTTGATGGGGGTCTAGGTTATAGAGGAATGCCTTGGTTATAGGTGTCCTTGGTGTGGTGGTTTTCTCAGTTGCCAATTATGTGTAGGCTGCAGCAGTGGTGGGCTTTGTGTGTGGGGCTATACTCTGTCTCTTCTTGATGAGGGAGGATGGACATCTTTGAAATCTTTTCTCTTTTCCCAGCTCTGTGGTCTTCTTAATGGTATGAATTATTAATATATTGGAATGCCCAGTTTAATCTCTGAGACAATAGGTAGTGCTTGTGGGTAAGAATCAATCACACCCTGTATGATTAAGTCAGTAAATGTTGTAAAGAGCTGTACAAATTGACCTACCTGCCAGTAGATGGCGCTTGCTGGAAGGAACAAGCTGCAGTGTTGTTTTGGGTCCTGTGACCAGTTCTAAGCCCTCAGGAGAAGTGCCTCAGGCAGGGGATAGGGCTCTGGAACTTTCAGATGAGTCCTTATTCACCACAGCAAAGGTGGGTAGGGGAGTGAGGCTTCAGGCTCCACAGAAGCCAGTAAGGTAGCTGTCTGGGCAGGGGTCAAAGGTCAGCTCCCTGGCTGCCAGGAAGAACCACCAGAGAAGGGCTCAACTGGCCCCACCAAGCCAGAGAGTCTGTTTATGGGAGAGGGGCAGTCTGAGATTCACAATCTGGCTGCCAGGAATGTGTTTCCCTTTTCTCCCCCGTCCCCTCCCATACATCTCTTTCTGATGTCTGCCAGCAGGCAGGAGCTCAAACTAGCTGAGCTGTCCAGCAATGGCACTGCAAACTGGGAGCTTCCCTGTCCAGGATCCCGCCCTGGGCTGAGAGGGCTGCCTTCCTGTGTGGGGAGGGGTGCTGCATGAGCACACTGCAGCTGGGATCCACTGTGAACTTTCCTCTCAGTTCTGCCCATGTGGGCTCCCTCGCTTCTCAAGATTGGCTCACAAATCTCCCCTCTGTGCCCCAGAGCAACACGACAAAGTACTTGGGATATGGCATCTGGCCAGAGGGCCTGCCTCCGAGTCCCTGAAGAGATCAAACCCTGACTGTGCCAGAGAGAAGTGTGCTGGTCCCGAGTTGCCTATGGGGTGCTCAAGCAGATTTGATGTCCCTCTGCTTCAAGGTGTGCCTTGCTCTGTTGGAGCAGCCAAAGCAAGCAGCACTGGGGCAGGCTGGTGAGCAGGGAGCTCACAGTCTGAGCACCCCTTAGTCCTCTGCAGGTCTTCAAGAGGAAGGGTTTGAGTCCCACTCTCTGGGGAAGCCTCTGTGTGGAGAGCCCACCACCAGGTGCAGCGGCTGCCCCCGAGAGCCCCAGCTCAATGGTCCCCCTTGGCTGCAGTGAATGGGGTAGGGGAAGGAGAGAAAAAGAGTCTGGAGGACGACAAGCACTCTGGTCATCTCTGTCCCTCTCTCCAGAAGGCAGCTCTCCTGCAATGTCCAGGCTCTGGGGTTGCCCAGATCCCCCAGGATCCAACAGCCACTCACCAGGAGAGAGAAACACCCCTCCCCACCCCATCTACCCTTTTCACTGGGCTCCAAGCCTCTGGGGTGTTGATCTCTGCCAATATCTTGCTCCTTGTTTTGCTCTGCAACTTCTTCCCATGGAATCTCTGGTAGGTTCTGGCACTTTCCCCTTAGAATTACACCCTATATATATATATGTTTTTTTTTTTTTCTTTTTTCCCCTAAAACTTCCTTTTTTCTGAGATGATCTGGCAGCTGCTATCTCTGGTCAGATATCTTGAAACTAACATTAGGTTTTTAATTTGTGCTCTCTCTGTGTTTGATGTAGGCATTTAGTGCTATGAAATTCCCTATTAGCACTACTTTTGCTGTACCCCAGAGATTTTGGGGGCTTGTGTTGTGGATGCACTATGAGCCTGTAACACTGTTGCTCTCCTGCATGTATCTCCCCACAGCCCTGTGGTTGTCACAGTCTTAGCAAGTGCTGGGGAATGTTAGTGTGGGGGAGCGAGCTGGTCCTCAGGCCACTGCTGAAAGCTTGGGCAGGGACAGGGTGGGTCCCTGTCGGCAGTGGCAGCAGAGGTGGGTGGCTGTGGTGATTTGCTGGTGCCTGGGTTCTGCAGAAGCAGCAGCAGCAGCAGTAGTGGCGGCAGCAGGGTGTGTCCCCCTCAGAGATGGCAGCAGAAGCTGGTAGCTGCAGGAGTTTTCTCCTGCCTGGGTCCCCCCAGTGGTGGTGTCAGCAGCAACATCAGGGGCAGAGTCTCCTCAACAGTGGCAACAGGAGTGGGCAGCTGTGGGGTTTGTTCTTGTCTGGGTCCACCAGCACAGCGAGGGCAGTGATGGTTTGGCAACACTTGTCCCCGGGGCGTGTGAGAGTGCCCAGCCTCCCTGAGCCCTCTCTGGACTGGCAGCAGTGTTGAGGAGGTAGCAGTGGCTGAGTTGGTCCCTGGGAAGATGCAGCACTCCAGGACTGGGCTCTCAGAATCGTCACAGTTGCAATGTTCAAGGCTTGGAAGCCTGCAGGATCCCACTGTGCCCCTCTTCAGAGCAAGACACTGTGCAGTCTCTAGGTGACTCCCTGTGTTAGTCCAGAGGCCCATGGGGGTGGAGGAGTCCCCTTGTAGCTCAAACCACAAAGTCCACATGGGGAGCATGGAGACCTGCGGGTCTCTCTCCTCCCTCTTCCCCACAAGTGGCTGCCTCTCCTGACTACCTCTGATCTTCCCCAGCGGGTTGCCCTAATTCCCTCTCCTTTGCTTTCAGTGCCTCCCATTCCTTCTCTGTTCATTCTCAGTGCTCCCTCCTAGATGATCCATCCGGAGATGAATGTCTACTTGCCACTTCAATCCTCTCCATGGGAATAGTGTGTGCTGGCTGCTTCCAGTTCACCATCTTGGGCCCTCCCCCCAGCTCTTTAGATACATTTTCAGAGTCAAAATCTTAGAAATTTTTAGAAGAAGGAGAATTTAAACAATGTTTTCAAAATTTGGGCAGGAAAGTGGGAAAATCCAATTTTTAAATAAATGTCTACTAATAGAGTAAGAGCGGAGCTGCCTTGGCAATGAGTGGTGCCCCTGGTCCTCTCCTTTGTTCTCTGTGGAGACACAAGGCTTCATGAGACATAATTTTAAAGCCAGTGGGTGTGTCCAGATTTAGTTTAATTTTCACTCTTAAATAAATATCTCCTATTGCCTAACATTCCATTGCCACCCTTTGGCATCCTCTGCAAAGGAACTGAGATCTGATCCACCCTGGATGGCTGAGTTAATTTTTCTAGACTCCTACCGAGGCTACCTCCCTTCACTCTCTTCTTTTCCTGCATCTGCAAGCCCTCAGCAAGTCCAAAAAAAATACCCTCTCACAGCTCTTGAATTTGCCCTTTGTTTTCCAATTCTTTAGCTACCATCAGTATTCTAACCAGTCCTCCCATTTTTGGCATCTCCCCAATTCAAACACTTTGGTCTAGGGATAGACTAAATTTATTACAAGTGAGCATTAAATTTGAAGTCCTCTGTTTCCTTAAAGCAGATGGATCTGCCACACACCAGCCATAAAACAAAGGAGTATTGAGTGAATGAGTCTTGCTATGGTTACTGTACCTTCTGAGTAAGTTATTGGCCCTCTCTCCAGCAAATTCCATCACCAAGGGACAGTCAGTTTTCTCAACATTTTCGAGAAGACATCTGCTAAGTGAGAAAAACAGTGACAGTAGAGCCATAGATTCTGGCAGGAGCTGAATTGTGTCCCCCTCATATGATATATTGAAATCCTAACTCCCAGTATATCTCAGAATGTGACTGTATTTGGAGATAAGTCCTTTAAAGAGGTAATTACAAATAAATGAGGTCATAGATGGGTGGGCCTTAATCCGATCTGATTGATGTCCTTATAAGAAGAGGAAGAGACACCAGGGATGCGAATACATGGAGAAAAGGCCATGTAAGGACACAAGGAGAAAGTGGCCATCTGCAAGACAAGGAGAGAGGCCTCAGGAGAAAGCATACCTGCCAGCGCCCTGATCTTGGACTTCTGGGGTCCAGAACAGTGAGAAAATAAATTCCTGTTGTTTAAGCCACTCAGTCTGTGGTATTTTGTTATGGCAGTCCTAGCAAATTAATACAGATTCCAAATGAGTGTTGTATTTCTTTGTTACTATAAAATAATATGGTCATTCATTTTGAAAGGATATAGATCTGTGTGTGTGTGTGTGTGTGTGTGTGTGTATGT
>NW_012146078.1:925994-926954 GCF_000956105.1 Propithecus coquereli | reverse complement strand
TCCAGGGAGGGTATAATTTACAAAATTTATCTTAAATGTGGCTATGGAGGATTTTGGCATGGAAAAACCATCTCTCCCAACTGAGAAGGCCAAGGACCAAAAGAATAATAAATATATGATGTTCTTTCCAAAGAACAGAATCAGGTTTGTAATATCTGTCCCATGGGATTTCAGAATCTTCATGTACCAATAGCTGCTTTGTGTATTCCATTCTTTCCCTTTTTGGATGGGAATGGCTATTGCAGTTACACTGCTCCTGCCGTGCCATTATGCAGTCAGTGTTAGAGGGAGGCAGGCAATTTCTCTTTTTAGTTCATTAGTCATCAGACCATGAGAAGCAACATGAGGCAAGTTAAAATGGACTTTGCACCATCATTTCAATTGATTGCAGTGAATGCTTAGGACCTTGTGTTTTCCTTGGGGAGTACATGAGTGCGTTCCACATGCGGGATGAAAAGGAAAATGAATATTTCCTCCACAAAGGAGGATTGTAGCAGAGACAATGATATATGCCCCCTGAACCCATTTCTTTTTCCTCTGGGACATGTGGATGGACTAATTTTCTTAGCCAACTTGAGATAGATTAAGGCTATGTGACTGCATTCTTTTGAATGAAATATGTACAAGAGCATTATATACAGCTTCCAGGTGTAGTACATAAAAATCACCCATGAACAATCATTCAATCTCTTCCTCTTTCAGGGGATTCTTGGAGTTTATGTGTTTAAGATGGTGGCATCATAAAATGGAAGGAGCCAGACTTGTGAAGCACAGCTCTCCTGACTCAACACCATTTCATTAGGTTATGACATAAATAACCAATAAACTGTTATTGAGTTAAATGACTGAAAATTTAAGTTATTAAAAATTTTCTGCAACATTAGCCTACCCTGACTAGTACATTCATTTTTCTGTAACTTTTACTTTTTCATGAAGACACTGCTCTTGGATTTATTTTGT
>NW_012146078.1:924125-925944 GCF_000956105.1 Propithecus coquereli | reverse complement strand
AGACCCATTTATTGCAAGTTATTATTTTTGATGCACGTTCATTTCTAATTGGTAGAACAAATGTAAATGGCCAAAAGCCTGGATACTCAGGTGAGAGAAAAATATCCATTCCACAGAGAGCTGAACTGGGGATTCAAAGCATTAAAATTATATTACTCCTCTCCCAAATAAACATTAGTGCCCTTTACAATGTGATGCTGGCAAGGGCAATGTACATAACCTAAACATTTGTACCCCCATAATATGCTGAAATAAAAAAAAAAGAAAATGTGATACCGTCTAATGCTCTTCGATTGTTCTTGTTAAAACTTCAGGGACTCTGATTTGAAAGAAATACTTGTAGGAGAATATCTAATGGGGAAATGAAGTGGGCTGACTCTATTGGGTTAACTATATGGCCTCCATATAGTTAACTATATGGCCAACTATAAGGCCTTTGCCTTGCCACTGAGTGTAAGCTGTCCTCTGAGAATGACGCCATGTTCCTTAGTCACCTCTTAGTCTTCAGCATCCATAAATTATCAAAAATAGGGACTGGAGAAATTTTAGTCCCATTCCATTGTCCACAGGACTTCTCTTTCCTTTAACATTGTCCCTGATTTTTTTTTTTTTTTGCAGGCTCAAATGTATGGTGCTTTGGCTTCTGTCTGTCTCTACATTCATCCATACTTAGCAAGTTAATCCCCACATATAGGTTCAACTGCTCTTCATAAGTTGGAATCAATTTTGATTTTAAGAGTGATGTAAGAATGGGATGGAAGAGTGGTAATAAGGGACTCAACTTGAAGTTTAAAGACTTACGTGCTTCAAGTCGAAACATTATTGTGGTCTACTTTGACTATGGTGACCCGGTTTTCTGGAACTTTAGTGCTTTCTAATTTCCATTCTTCCAGAGGCAGCAATTTTATTACTTATTACTAGGTGTCAAGGCCTTGAATCCAGTTGTTTCCATAGTCCAGATCATAGTCTTATATATCTGTTCCACATCTCTTTGCTGGTAATAATTTCCATCCTATTTTGCTCAGAGTAGTTCCCTTGCCTTACCTTTTCTTTCCTTTTTAGGCTGTAAACTCTGTAAGAGTTTACTGCAATAGATATATATACTCTATTCAACTGGAAGATATTGGCCAGAAGCTTACCAAAACCATTTCCTCTACCTGGGTCCACAACTAAACTATACTTCCCAGGTCTTCACATCTAGGTGAGACAGTGAGACCAGTTCCAGCTTATGGAATTTAAGCAAAAGTAATGTGGAATTTTCAGTTTGAGGTAATTAAGAGGAGGATGTGCAATTTCTAGAGTGTCTCTCTCCCCTCTGCTCAGCTGAATGATGCTATACTGATTGTGAAAACATGTGTTGGAGACAGTGAAACTGAAATAAGGATTTTTGCATTTCTGAATGACAGTATGCAGCAGAAACCCTGTTTCTGCATACTCAATCTGCATTGGAAGATGATATGTTAAACCTCTGAAATTCAGAATATATTTTTTAAGCAGTTAATCTAATTTATTCATAAATGGGCTGTGGCTATAATAAAAATCTAAAATACATGGCAATGGCTTAGCATTTGGGTGGCAGAGTTCAAGGGAACAGACATTGGTGGCTGGAAATATGGCAATTTGTATAATGCACTAACAACACATGTGGTAAAACTATAACCTGCCATATTGGGAGGCGGACCATATGCTCAGCTGACAGGCCTAGGGGAAGTCAATTGAAAGAATAAAACTGTTAGCACATGTTGGCTAATATTAATTGGGGTTGGCATAGATAAAAGTGGCCTCAAGAAGGAATTGATCAACTTAGCAAAATGAATGG
>NW_012146078.1:921119-923860 GCF_000956105.1 Propithecus coquereli | reverse complement strand
TATCAGAGCAATTCCTAGAAAGGATTCTTAACTTCCTAGTCTATACTAGATTTGTAAAATATTAGCACTCAAATAGATCTTGGGGTTTAATAGTGAAAACCTTTAATTTTTGTTAGTATACAGGTTATAAATATTTGGAATCTAATTTCTATATTACTTATTTGGAACATTTTAATCCTGTCTAATTCCCCAGTTCTCCCAGGCTTAATTGTCTCTCCTGTAATCTGTAATAACATATATTTATGAAGAATTTAGCTGTTTTGTGTTTTGTTTTCCATAATTTCTATTTTTCTTTTCTCCCTAGAGTGAATCAGAAGGCATATATTACTGTACTTCTGCTCATTTTTGCCATCAGTGTATGAACTCTAGCAGGACATATCTATATATGTTGCATAAAGACAAAATGCATATGAAAATTCATTAATTTTATTATCATTTTTATTTTTCAATTCCTTTTGAATGTGATTTCAGTGGATTTATCCTAGAAATATTGTACCATTGCAGCAAAGAATGTGCACAGAATTGGCAATAGACACCATTCTAGGAGCATCTGAATATGCTGTTTTAAATACAATTGTTTAGTGTTATGGCACACGATGAGCACTGCCCACAAAAGGGAAATTCGGTTTAGAGAGGGAGGCTGTCATTTTGAAAACATAAAAAGGAGAGTTGTTAAACTATCACAAGGTTAATAACTTCATCTTAATATTAATAATTTTGACAAATAGCAAATATTTCATCTGTGTTATAAAAACAATGAATTTTAAAACACCTTACAATTGCTTTGCTTTTTTTTCTAGGAATTGTAGCAAGACCTCCTGTTTCAGAAGAAATCTTTAAGATCATTGAGCCAATATTCCATCATGTATGAAACACATCCATTTCAAGGCTAACTGGTGAATTGCTCAAATTTTATCAGCAAAATTAAATTTTCTCTTTTATCTAGATAGATGTTTTAGAGACTTTTGTGTGAAAATGTCAGCTAATGAATAGTCTACAAAATAGTTTGTTTTTTTGATTATTTTCAATTTGATTCCTGCTTAGAGAGCCATATATATTTTTCTTTCTTAGAGAAAATCATTATGTACAAAATACTTGAGAAATATATGTGAGATCACCAAGTAGCAACATAGTCTTAAATTAGATACATAACTTAAGAAAAACAAGAAACACTACAGTATTAGAATCTCAAACCTTTAAAGACCTAATTACCACTTATTCCCACTTTTTTATTTGATAGAAAGCTGGTTGGAAGTAGAGCCAAGAGCAGGAGCCAGATCTCAGTCATTTTTGCATGACTTCATACTGCGCTTCTTTAGCTGTATGGCATCTTTATGGTCATTTTGGGGTCAGATATTTTCAGAATGAATGGTCTATTAATATCTTGTCCTGGCTTTGTTGCATGCACTGCAAGGCTATGGAGCTTGGAGTTTTAATCTCTAACACATCATCTGGTGATTAAGAGTGGACCACAAAAGGTAGCTCATGCAGCCATAGCCTGAAAGGTTTAGCCCCTCTCTAAGTAAGTGCAAACGCTTGGCAAAGTCCCGGGAAAATAGGATCTGGAGCCCTGTCCAAGTCCTAATTGATATATTTTGATTAAAAAAGGTTTTCAGACATTTTAGAGTGAAGGGAAAGGAAAGGTGGGAAAAAATTGTGGTTTGGTAAATTACTGTAATTTACTTGCAGGACAGGACTAGCCAGTAATGATTTGAATATGAAAAGAAATAAAAATTAACAGTGTTGCTGAAACCTAGATTGTCTTTATTTCAATTTGTTTTGGGAGAGGCCTGACAAGGAGATGGAATCTGGAATTCAGGGTACAGTGTGCTTATTAAACATCTGTGCCACCTTGCAAATCACTTCACAAGTGAGATAACATCTCACTTGTAAGTCAGGAATAATAGTAATAGCTAACTTTTAATGAATAGTTATTATATGCCAGCCACTATTCTAAACTGCTTTACCTGTATTAACTCATTTAATCTTCATAAAAACCCACGAGGTGATTATTATAAGCCCTCCCCCATCCTCCTAAATGAGGAACCTTGAGCAGTAGGGAGGTAGGAGCCTTTGCCCAAAGTGGCACAGTGAGTTAGGGAAAGAGCCAAGATGCAAGCCCAGATGGCCTTGCTCCAGAGCCTAAGTGTGCTCTTAAACATTACACCCCGTGCCTCCTGCTGTGCTTAAGACATTAAATAAAATGGGGCTATTGGAACATTAGCTACGTCTCATGTAAATCAACCTTACAACAGAAAGTACTTTATTGTTCCCAAACCAGAAACTAGTTTGGATCTAAAATTTTTGATTTCTGTTCACTGAACACTGTTATGTTCCCAGTGACATGTTTATGTCCTGAAAAGTCAAATGGCACCATTTCGATCCCCTTCATCTCCAGGCAGGACTTTTTCCATAATGGACCAATGCTCCTCTCCGTTTTTGAGCCTTTAGGAGTCTTTTGAACACTTTTTCCATCTGTCTTTCAGATAAGGAATATTTCCTGCACACAAAATCACCTTCTAAAAATATCCCTACAAAGTTTTTACACTGGTTTTAGAAGATCTATTTGTTAACAGCAATTCATAGTCATGACGCCTTTGAGGATGGTGAAGAAGGCACATTTTCAAGTTTTACAAAGATTCTCACTTTTCTCATTTCCCTAATGCTTTTCATTCTGAAGGTATTTGGGTCCAGGTTTCTGGTTTGTCTGCCTTTAAGCCACACGATACAAATTCTGTGTG
>NW_012146078.1:916014-917231 GCF_000956105.1 Propithecus coquereli | reverse complement strand
ACTCTGAGTACATTTTACTCTGGTTCTCTGAGTACAGCTGTGGCCACATCCCATAAATTTTGACACATTATTTTGTTTTATCACATTCTCTTTGTCATTATTTTCCAAAGGCTCTCAGTGAAGTTTTTATTTCCTCATTGATTCAAGAGTTTGTGAGAATGGTTCTACATTTACACGTGGTTAAGTATACTGGTTTTAAATAGTCTCCTTGGCTTCTAGCTCAGAAATTTTGGATACATTTCTTAACTTTTCCAAATTTCTTTTATGTACTTTATATAGTGGTCGAGGGTATTAAATGAGAAATTGCAGGCAAAATACTTAACACCATGCTGACTCAATCACAATCACTCAGTAAGTATTAGTGAATAGTATTAAATTGTTTTTGTTGTAATCTTCTGCCAAACTCCAGATAGCAACTGTGCATATGGAGGATGAACTGTCCAACTTTGCAGTTGACCCTGCTTCTCTGAATGGTGGGACAAGCAGTAAGAGAAGACAGTATTCCCAATTCCAGTTTAAAAACAGCAGGATCACTCCCATTTATGTGACAAAGTGTGTGCCAGGGCCTTCTGGTTATCTATTGATGTGTAACAAACCACCCTAAAACTTTGTGGGTTAAAACCATAGCATTTATTTTGCTTACAAATCTGCAATTTGGGTAAGGCCCATTAGGGTAGCACATCTCTGCTCCACTCAGCATCAGCTGGGTCTCTCAAAGTCTGAAGGCTGGAATCTTCAGAAGGCTTGTTCATTTACATACCTAGCGGTTGATCATGGCTGTTGGTTTAGAACTTGGCTGAGTTTATAGCCAGGAAATCTACTCGTGGCCCTCCTAGGTGTCCTGGGCTTTCTCACACCTGGTGGCTGAGTTCCAAGGGTAAGGTACAGAGAAAGAGAGACAGAGAGCCAGGCGAAAGTAGTATTGACTTTTCTAACTTAGCCATGGAAGTCACACAGTGACTCTTCCTCTATACTCTATTTGTTAAAAGCACAAAACTAAGGAGGCTCATATTATGGGGTCAGGCAATAGACCTCATCTTTTTATGAGGAAGTGTCAGCGGAACATTGTAAGATCACATGGGACATGGGATGGGGTATATTGGAGTGGCTGCCTTGGGAATATGTATCTGCCACATTGGGTTTTTGCTGCCTGTGATTTTTATTTCTATCACCTACTCTGATACGAAGTAAAAATTCTTCTCAGTTTTTAATTTGAG
>NW_012146078.1:915039-915432 GCF_000956105.1 Propithecus coquereli | reverse complement strand
ATTGCTCATGATAAATTCAGCAGGTATTTGTGTAAATGTCATGCTGCATGTAAAGTGACAAGAATTTCACTATAATTTGGCATGAGGTGAAGCATTAATTAAGGGACATACATACAAATGAGTTGAGGGAAAACATTTTGCTGTCAGGTGGTTTGGAAAATGACCATAATGAACATTGTTGGCATTTTTGTGACCTATAAATGCTATATGAAGCTTTCCCCAAAAAATCCACTGAGGTCAGCAGAAGCAAAGCATTAACTAATGGGTACTTAAACTACTGGCAAAATGAATCATATTAAAGCTTCAAAGAATAAATCACTATTTACTGACGCAGAATGTATTACATGATTATTACAAGTCACAGCATATGAGAATGTAATATCATTCATAAAA
>NW_012146078.1:913175-913725 GCF_000956105.1 Propithecus coquereli | reverse complement strand
AAACAAATTTCCCAAGACTTTTTCAGTCTTGAAATAATCCTATACGCTCTATCTGGGGAGCACTTTCAGAGTGGAGAAGAGGAAAGAGATTCTTTAACTTCACTAGATGAGTGTCATGTGCATTAGTGCCTTCAACTTACACGATTTCCCCAGGAGATTAGTTTCAGGGATTATCAGTGCTGGCGTGTGTCCTTTTTCTACTACTCCTGAGAATTTTCTTAATACAAAACTTGTATATTAACACTTTTCTGAGAAAACATTAGTATTTATTAATGTGAAACAACCAATAATAGTAATTTAGTGGTTAGGATATAACTACTGCTTCCGCTAAGACATACAACTCTAGATTTTGAGGGTGGATAAAACACTTACCAGGAAGTGGCTGATCGTGTGGGTATCATCCTTAATGTTCTTACAATTCCAGGCACACTTGCCCCTAATCCTAGGAATGGAAGCCAAGTTAGATCATCTATTTTGTTCTTATCATCCTGACAATTCTGAAATCCATACATTGCTTGCCAAACCCTTCTGGTTTTAGAAAAGGAAAGAA
>NW_012146078.1:911190-911515 GCF_000956105.1 Propithecus coquereli | reverse complement strand
GTCTTGTCTTGGTGAATTCCCTCAGTCTTTGCTTATCTGAGAATGTCTTTATTTCTCCTTCATATATGAAACTTAGTTTTGCAGAGTACAAGATTTTAGGCTGGGCGTTATTCTGTTTCAAAAGAGTGAGAACGGGGCCCCAGTCTCTTCTTGCTTGTAGGGTTTCAGTTAGAAATCTGGAGTTATTCTGATGAGCTTTCCTTTGTATGTTGCTTGTTTCTTTCACCTTAAGCTCATAGAAGGGCCTCTTTAGTGGCTATTTTGGTCAATCTGATGACTGCGTGACGTGGTGTCTTCCTATTTGCATTGAATCTCCCTGGGGTCC
>NW_012146078.1:905700-908360 GCF_000956105.1 Propithecus coquereli | reverse complement strand
CCTGCCTCAGAGTAATAAAAACATTCAAATGGTGGAAGTCTCTAATAAAACAGTAATAGCTTTTCTGTTCTATCTTATTACTTTCTGTCTTGGACCTTTACAGGACATCCTTTCTTACTGGTGGTCTGCTCTAGATGGTTTTATGGGATAAGATTTTTTAGAGAAATACCATGCTGGCATCTCCTCCTCCCAAAAGGGGGAAATAATTCTACAGTTTCATGAGACCAATAGTTCAATGGATTCTACCAATAACATTCCACTTATTTGTTATGCTGTCCTATGTGCCAAAGACATCAATGCTGACTTCCAAAATTCCTTATTGAAATAGGTACTCATATCGTCAAGAGATATCAATAAGATTTGTAGCACATCTCTGATCAAAATCCACCAAACCCTTACCCAATATTAAATAGTATCCCTTTAGCCAATCTATCTTGCAAGGCATAAAGCCCATCATTGAAAGACAGAAGATGTAAGACTTAATAAATCCCTATAGCAGCTGCTGTCATATTTTCATTCTCCTAGTAAGAAAATCCAGTGGTCTAAGATAGAGATTTGCTTAGGATCTCCATGACATCAACAATATTGCTATACCCCATCATTCCATAGTTCCAAATCTGCATACCTTGCTGACCTCAATGCCAACTGATAGCAAGTGTTTCACCAAACCTGACCTCTGTAGTGCCTTCTTTAGCATCCCTGTTGACCAAGACAGTAAATACTTATTTGCCTTCATCTAGGGAAAACTACAATATAGCTGGACTGTTATGCCTCAGGACTATACTGAAAGTCCTTTCTACTCCTTCCCTACTACACTATGTAGATGACTTACTTCTTTGTTCTCCCTCACAGGCAGCCTGCAAGGAAGATAGTGTATATTTATTAAAAGTCCTAGCCACCAAGGGTCATAACGTTTCTGAAAAAAAAACAAACAAAAAAAAGACTACATCTAGTTAAGACCCAAGTTAAATATCTGGGTCGTCTAATTTCTGAAGAACTACATTTGGGCCCTGAATGAACACAAGGTGTCCACTATAACCTAAATCCAAAACTAAACAACAACTTCAGGGGTTTCTCAGACTTGCTGGATACTGTTATAACTGAACACTAAACTTTTCTTTGACTGCTTGATCCCTGCATTTCCTACTTAAAACCTCAAAATCTGATCCCATTATATGGGAAAAATCTGAAGATACATTTGTTAAATTAAAAGAAGGGCTTTTAAATCCCCCTGCCCTAAAACAGGCCAATTATCAACTTTCCTTCTTCCTTTTTTGTTTATGAACAGGAAGAAAGTGCCTTGGGTGTCCTAACCTAGAAACATGGAGATCAGCACCACCCCATTGGATATTATAGTCAGTAACTAGACCCAGTAGCTCAAGGATTACCCCCTTGTTTGAGACCTATCTCAGCTTCTACCCTATTAATTAAATCTACTGAATAAATTGTCATAGAATATCCCTTAACAGTTTTTTTTCCCCACACTGTTGAAGTTCTTCTAAATTCCCATTATACTCAGCATCTCTTTGCCAGTCGTCTTACCTCTTACAAGTTCCTTTTACATGCTTTTCTTCACATGATTCTTTCTCAGTGTAATAATCTCAACTCTGCTACCCTTTTACCCTTTCCTCTGACAAGATTCCCCATGACTGTTTGACACTATCTTTTGACTCTCCCAAAAGATTTACAAGAAACCCCAATGAATAATGCTACTATCATGGTTTACAGATGGATCATATTTAAAAGATGACAATAATAAATACTGTGCAGGATATGCAGTTACTATTTCCTTTGAAGTTGTTGAAGCTGCTCCCTTACCTATGGCTACTTCCATTTAATAGGCTGAACTTATTGCCTTTACTCAGGATTGCTTCCTTGCTAAAAGAAAATCTGCTAATATTTATACGGACAGCAGATATACCTTTGGGGTTGCTCATGATTTTGTAATACTATGGAGACAAAAAAGTCTCCTTCTTACACTGGAGATCAAATTAAAAATGAATGCTATGCACAGGACTTACTGGATGCCATCTAGGTACCAGTAGCCTTGGCTATTATCAAAACTCCCAGATATTTAAAGTTAGAACATATGGGAGCCACAGGAAACAATCTTGCTGATGATGCTGAAAAAATGCTGCTATTAAAGGTCCATTTAACCAAATCTCTGTTGTGTCCCCATGAAAAGAGCCTTCAAAAGATGATCTAAAAATAATTACCAAGGATGCATGCAATTGAGCAGCGGAAGCTGAAAACCAAATTGGGAAGATCATGGCTGCTGGTTCAATGATATAAAAGAACTGTGGTTTGGACCTGATAACAAACCAGTTCTCCCAAATTTACTAAAATATTCATTGTTAACTGTAGTACATAATTTGACTCATTGGGTAGTGAAATTAATTTCTTTTATGAAGCAATTTTGGGGAGTGACATTAAAAAAGCTGTAAAACATGCCTATTTTTCTAGCACCACCTGTCCTAAATTTAATCCAGGAACACCGGTACATGCAGATCTTGGACATTTTAATTTACCAAATGGGCCTTTCAAGGTTTGGCAAATGGATTTTAACCAACTAGTCCCTTCCCATGGGTATACATATGTACTAGTAATGGTTTGAATGTTCTCCCGTTGGGTAGAGGCTTTTCCCTGAAAATAAGCCACTG
>NW_012146078.1:903495-905650 GCF_000956105.1 Propithecus coquereli | reverse complement strand
TTTCCACAGTGTTTTGTAATTCCCTCAATAAGTTTTTCATTTCCAGGAGATCGGTTTCATTTTTCTTTAATATTTCAATTTCTTTAGTGAATTTTTCTTCCAAGTCCTGGATTATTTTTGTGGTTTCTTTTTGTTGGTTATCCATTTTTTCTTGGATATCATTCAGTTTTCTTGCAATCCATGTTTGAAATTCTTCTTCTGTCATTTTAGTGTTCTGAGTTTTGTTAATATCAATTGCTAGGGAGCTGTTGTTCCTCTTTGGGGGTGTGCTTTCCGTTTGAGTCTTCATACTTCCAGAGTTCTTTCGCTGGTTCCTTCCCATCTGGATCAGTTGTTCCTTCTTGCCTTTAGATTTTTGTTTGGATAATGACACGCCCTGTTTAGTCTCTGAGCCATTAGGTGGTGTTTGTGGGTGAGATTCGCCCACACTCTTTATGAGGAATCAGTAGATGCAGTAAAAGGGTGTTTAGGATGACCTCTCTGTCAGTAGGTGGCACTTGCTGGGAGGAGCGAGGTTCAGTGTTGTTTTTGGGTCCTGTAGCCAGCTCTTGTTCCTCTAGAGAGGCCCTCTTGTGCCTTGGGTGGTGGGTGGGTCTTGGAACTTCCAGGTGTGTTCTTATTCTCCACCTCAGTGGGGTCAGGACTGGGAGTGAGCCTGGGTGGGGCTGAGTTGGGCAAGCCTGCCCTCAGGCTCCACAACTGCTGTTAGCAGGGGTCAAAAGTCTGTTCTTTGTGTCTGTGCAAAGCTGTCTGGAGGGGCTGAAATAGCTCCACTCAGCTGAAAGTCTGGGCTTGGCGGTTGGGGCTGTCCAATACTGGCACTCTAGATCAGGTCTCGTTTACCTCCACCCTCCCCCTCTCCGTGGCCTCTCCCAGGCATCTGCCAGCAAGCGGGACCTCAGGCTCCTGGCTGTGACGTGGGCCGGGAGGTTCCCTACCCAGGATCGCAGCCTGAGCTGGGTGCACGGCACTCTTTTGGGAGGATGGTTGCCACTCAGGCACTCTGATCTGCCCTTGAAGGCGCATACTCCTCAGTAGGCTGTTTCGCAGATCTCCCTTCTGTGCCCTGGGGCAGTGCGATCTGACCTGGGTATACGGGGTCTGGTCTGCAGGCCTGTCCCCTGGGCCCTGGTGATCAATCCCTGACCCTGCCAGGGGGAGGGGTGCTGGTCTTGAATCACCTACAAAGTGCCCAAGCTGGATCGATTTCACTCCACCTTGGGATTTGTCCTGCTCTTCTGGAGTCCCCAGGCAAGTAGCACCTGGGAGGGCTGGCAGGTAGGGAGCTCGCAGTCTGAGTACCCCTCAGTCTGCTGTACGGCCCCAAAAGGAAAGGTCCCTGTTCCTTGGAGATGCCTCCGTGTGATGGCTAAATTGTCTCTCTGGGCACGCACGGGTAGGGAAGGGGAAGGAAAGAATGGAGCAATATGATGTCTGCCGATAGCCTTGGGTCTGTGCCCGGGGAGGTGTGCCGAGAGGGCTGGGAGCCTGGCACCGTGTCCGCAAGAGGCCACTGTTCAGTGGAGGCAGCCGTCTCTGGGCTGGTGTCGGCAGGTCTCTCTAGCCGCTCAGGAGCCCACGAGCAGTCCAAGATTCAAGGAAGAGGGAAGTTAACCTCTCCACCTACCCTTGTCACTGGTCTCCAAGCCTCTCGTGGACCTTTCTCCTTCTAGTTCTCCTCTGCAACGTCTTCCTGTGGAGTCTCCTGTAGTTTCAGGCACCCTTCCTTCCGACCCTCACCTGATCTATGTTTCTCTGCTAGTTTAGTTTTTTCTCTTTCTTGTAAAATTTGTCTTTTTTGCAGAGACACTCTGACTGGCGGATTTCTCGTCCGCCATCTTGGCTCTTCCCCTCTGGCAATGAGATTTTAATTGTTCTCACAGACACAGGACCAACCCTATCTGTGCTCAACTCCACAAACCTCAACCAGCCCCTGCCTCAGAGTAATAAAAACATTCAAATGGTGGAAGTCTCTAATAAAACAGTAATAGCTTTTCTGTTCTATCTTATTACTTTCTGTCTTGGACCTTTACAGGACATCCTTTCTTACTGGTGGTCTGCTCTAGATGGTTTTATGGGATAAGATTTTTTAGAGAAATACCATGCTGGCATCTCCTCCTCCCAAAAGGGGGAAATAATTCTACAGTTTCATGAG
>NW_012146078.1:886895-900865 GCF_000956105.1 Propithecus coquereli | reverse complement strand
TAGAGGAAAAGGCACCTACATAATAATTCTCTCCAGCCTCTCTGGAAAGGCCCTTATTAAGTCATTGTCACCAATCTCTATGCTGCAAAATAAAGGGCATTGACTCCTGGATCTCCACATCTCTCATTTTAAAAAGGATCCTACTCCTAACTGGACCAGCACCTTATCAGGGTATTTAAAGCTGAAACTTACCCAGAGATGGAATAGATGACATCTATCTCAAGATGCCTGGACCAGGCCAGTATAGTCTTTTCCTTTTATTTTTGATCTCTTCTTATATGCCCACATTTGCATGGAAAGATAATGCCCAAGTTCACATTTCCCAGTTGATTGCCAAAGGTGGAAAGATAACTGATTATTGGATTTATCACCCCAAACCCCAATCTGTTCATGATGCAAGTGAACCTTTAGTCTACCCCATAACGAATTTCACTCACATTCCTAATATTACCATTTTTTTCAAATTGTGCATCTGCTCCTTTTTACAAAGTCAAACTTTTAGACTTACATGTTCAGATTCTCTGTTTCACCCTAACAGTGCTTACAGTCTACAAAAAAGACTTTGAAATTATATTTAAAAAATATACAAAACAGAATTTGACAAATTGCAAAAAATATTGATGATCTTAATCCTTTGATTGTTGATGGTCTCTAAAAATGTAATAATTCAATAATATAACCTTAGATGAATACTGTTGTATTTAACCTCCCTATGAATAACTATTAATATTAGCATATAAGGTACTCCATAGGGGATTACTTGTTGTGCCCCACTAGTATATATTTTTATTCGTGGGGGATTTGATAACCAACCATATGCATGGGCAACATCATGCCTCAATAAATGGAAAATAAAAGGCCAATGTGGTTTAGAATATTTCTGGATTCAATTTAAGTTAGGAAAATCTGAACATTGGTTGATACCTATAATGTATATCATCATATTAAAAGAAATACCCTACCAGGAGGCATAAATCCAGATAAATGAGTCTCAGTTGTTAGATTCTTTCTCTCTTGGATCAGAGCCAGTCACTTAGAAACTATGGTTAGAAACCTATCCTTAATGATTGTGTCTTCAGCTGGCTCCACAGCTAAGGCCATTGCAGCCTAACAAACTTCCCCAGATTCTCTTGCTAAAGTAGTGTTAGATAACAGAATTGCTCTAGATTACTTATTAGCTGAACAAGGTGGTATTTGTGTAATAGCTAACACCACTTGCTGCACATGAATAAATTTCTGTGGGAAAGTAGAAACATAATTATACAAGAAAAAAAAATAAGCTACTTGGTTTCAACAAGTCTCACCAGATATTTCTGGACTTTTCTATGTGTTTAGTTGGTTACCTTCAAAATTAGGTTCATGGTTTAGAACTATTATTCAAACTAGATTTATTATACGGTTGCTGATTTTTCTTGTATTATGATTTTTAAGTTTTGTTCTTATTGCCTATCTAATCTTTGTAAAGCCAACTCTTCCAACAGGATAATGTTAGCTCAACACCTCAGGATGATTGCTTATGCCTATAAAACTGATGAGATGATTTTGATGCTGGACTCCAGGCAGACCTTCCCCGAGGAAATTTTTCCTTCTGGCCTCTTTGTTATTCAAATGTGGCCCAGGTCCCTGACATAGACCCCTAGATTTTCTCCCTGACATGGGACAGAGACAACTAGGACAAACCCATCCTGGCACCAAGGGACAATGAAGCCTAACTTCAAAATTGTTGATCAGCAATACTTTCTGAGAGAGAGAGAGATCTGAATCAAAAGGGAGAAATGTGAAAGTTGATCATATGAATTGAGTCATTCTTGTCACAGTCAACTAAATCAGAGTTGAGGGGCCAGGGTGGAAAAAGCACTCAAGTTACATAATATTGCTCTGGAAATATAATAGAGCTCTGTAAGCCTTGCTGCTGAAACTGCCTGTTGTATCCTGAGACCAGTTTTATCTACAACTGCTCAGATAACTTGCTACAACGTCAGGACTAATTTTGCCCATCACTATTGCCCAGCAATGGAGGGTACCAGCTCCCAAAAGCTTTGCCAATAATAATGAACTTTCTCTCAAGACCACACGTAACATATTCCTTTTTATAAACCCCCCAACTTTCTCTTTGCTCATTGGATATACTGAAGACCACCTGGTCTGTGTGTATTCCCTGAATTGCAATTCTTTCTTCCCAAATAAAATGCTCAATTTAGAGATTCATTTTTACATTTTTTTTTGACTTCAACAATACCATCATAGATCTGCCAATTCTGGGACCTGATGTATCTGAGGAACTTCCATGTTTATGATAGATTTGAATTAATTTTTCTATGATTGGTCATACAAGTAGTCTTAATGTTTTTCTATAACCTTGATATTAAATTTTTTACCTATTCAATATGTAGACATCCTCAAAATTTTGAACTGGCAAAGGCCTCTTTCAGCCCTTGAGTGCCCTGACTCAACCTAATGATTGCCACCCACTGCACCCTAGTCCAGTCCAGGTTTTGCAGTAAATCAGAAGTCTCATCTGAGTAGAGTTACCCCCAGTTCTCAGGAATGGTTTAATGGATTTAAGAAGTTGTGATATTAAGGACCCAATATACAAGCCCTCTGCTTGACATTCTTAATTTGAGTCCAAAAAATCAGGGTGATATTCAAAAAGATGTTAACTGAACAGTATATGACCAAGAGGTAAAAATATGCTGGGTAAAATCTGTTGTGCATTTTATTTCTTTGGGGAAGTCTATTCTAAGTACAAGTTAACTGTAAATCAGTCAGTGGATGTCACATGGGCAGATATTGTCCTTCAGGGGACATCTAGAGGGAGCTGTTTTTGGCTGTCACACTGGGGAGAAAACGCTACTGGCATCTAGTGGGTAGAGGCCAAAGATGCTGCTAAATATCCTATAATATACAAGACAGCCCCTGACAATAAAGAATTGTCTAACTCAAAATGTTAATAACGCTGATCTTAAATAAGACAGCAAAGAAACTGCCCTTTCTTACACTCTTGCTTAGCCTTTTCTCTCCCTCTTATCCGTTCTGGGTGAGCTGGGTATTTATGGTTATTACAGAGCTTCCTAACTAAGGTTTTGATTTTTTTCTTTGATATTGCAGGGAATATTTAAATCGAATATTGGCACAATATTTTTTCCTATGGTACAGTTAGAAAATTTATTTATTTATTTATTGGGACAGAGTCTTACTCTGTTGCCCAGGCTGGAGTGTGGTGGTGCAATCATAGGTTATTGTAACCTCAAACTCCTGAGCTCAAGAGATCCTCTTGCCTCAGACTTCTGAGTAGTTCAGACTATAGGTGCATGCTGCCAGATCCAGCTATTTTTTTTTTTTAATTGTTTATAGAGGTAAGGTCTTGCTGTGTTGCCCAGGATGGTCTTGAATTCCTGGCCTCAAGTGATCCTCCTGCATCAGCCTCCCAAAGTGCTGGGCTGGTCTTACAATTGTGAGCCACCGCACCCAGCCTACAGTTAGATAATTTAAAGGGAATATTCCCTAAGCAAGAGGGACTAGATTTTCCTTAGGTGTTTCCTCTCCCCTCCCCACTTTTAAGATAAGCTTCCAAAGCACTATAACTAATGTTTATGAGGCACTACTCATTTTTTGCTTTCTTGAAAGATCCAACATTCTGTAAGCTTTTTCTTGCTTTGCAGGAGCTCAGAATCTAATAGTGGAAATGGGAAGAATATTAGAGTTACTTTAGTACAGAGAGCACTTATCATATGTGATAGTTATTGTTAGGGCTCAGGAAAAGATATCCCAAAATATTATTTTTTGGACTGTGAACTGAGAGCACCTGGGGAGCAGCAAATGCAGGGAAGGGCTTTCCCGACACTCCCCTATCTGCCTTGCATTGTGGATCCTCCAGAAGATAATCAATTGTTGTGAATCCCTTCCCAAGATACGTCATCAACCAGGAAGGGGGATGATGCACATCGCAGGAAGGAAGGCCAGAGTTGACACCACACCCAGAGCCTGGATGGACTTTGTCCCAGACTATTGTTTGTTCCTTGGGCCCATTTATTTCCCCTAAAAATTATTTATTTTTCCTCTAAAATTGCCTATGGCTCCCACTTCCCTCTCCCCTTGAAGAGGGTATATAAGCTTCTAAATCTCATTGAGTTACTGAGTACTCACTCTCCTCTGATACCCCCAGGCTTGTAATAAATTTATATGACCTTTCTCCTGTTAATCTGTCTATTGTCAGTTTATTTCTCAGACTCTAATACTGAACCTCCAGAAGGAAAAGAGAGAGTACTCTTGCCTCAACATTACCTATTCCTGGGGTTAACACTGTTGGATAAACATAGCCATTTTAAAGGGCCACTCCCAGCTTGTCAATTTCCTCTGGCGGTGTCTCTAGAACAACAGACTTTTTTTAGTGTGTTTAGAAGCTTATAGGCAGCTGCCTGTGTTAGGCTGCCAGCTTTAATCATTCACCTTCCCCTGTGCAAAGAGAGCAAGGAGAAAACACAGCTCAGCAAGGCTGAGAGGGCACGAAATTGTGTTAAGCAACACTCATGACAATGACTGGATTTGCTATTTTAAAGTAAGTGACGAACTGTTTTTTGTTTTTTTTTAAATTGTAATTTTCCTGTGCTGTTAAGTGTAAAGGTGACCGCTTCATGGTGGGCTCTCAGCAGTTTGTACTCGACAGCTAATCAGGTTGATTCATTTGGTGAGGTGGGCAGTAAGCTCAGTTATAAAGCAGAATTGAGTTTTTACCTCACTGAGATATAACACTGCACATTTTTTTTCTTTCCTCTTTTTGAAGGAAAGAAATAGTCATGTAGACTTTTCAGGAGGACATTGTGAATACATGATGAGGGTTTTTTATGTGTAGCAGGCAACGTAATCATCTGTGGAACAAAACCAGTTCCCTGATTGAGTTTGCTAGCAGCCTTTCAATAAATGATTTAGGCTGCTATCACTAATGGGAGTTGGAGGTTTTGGTAAGGACCATCCTGGGTTTATTTTAGCTCAATCCCAGGGCTAGTGGAGTGTAAAATACACGTTTACCTGCTGCTAATTGCATCAGAGCTGACTGGAGGCGAGTTAGCAATAGCTCAGTATTACCAAATTTCCCCACAGGATGGCATCCATCAGTTAAAAACAAAATTTACAGTATTAGCAGAACTCATAAAAATAGAGATAGATTAAATTTTCTATTAGGCTTTACAATGTTTGGGGTTTATTTTGATACACACTTTAACCTGATCATAGTGAGTGAGGGTGGCGTGGGTGCTTGCCAGGAGCTGGCACAGACACAGAGATAGAATTTGTGATATGTGCAGAGGGAGAAATGGACTGAAGCTGAGGATGGAGTTGCTAACATATAAAGCTTAGTATTTAAGATCCCCTGATCACCAGAGGGCCATTTACAGAATTAATTTTTTTTCCCATTAGAAAATTAGCAACTATCAAGAGATCAAATCAGAACAAGCAGAGCCTCATACCAAATTAAGGCAAAGCACAAAATGATTTTGGGTTTAGTGAAAACGAAGTTTTAATATTTTATAGCTTAAGAATAATAAAAGGATAGTATTTTAGCTACATGACCATAGAAATCAGATAGGCCAATCCTGAATGTTTCTGATGGGGGAAAGTAGAATCCGAAAAAAAAGAAAAGGAAAGTTCCAAAAAGAATGAGTAATTTTCCCAAGCCAGTACTAGAACAAAAACAGCAGTCACTCTAGCATTTTAATTTAGAGAGGACTTAGCCAGTGGGAAGGTGAGTGAGCAGACTTGGCTCGAAGCTGTGTGTGCACAGCAAATATATTGTCAAAATTAGACTTAGGTTGCAGACCAATAAAAATAGCAAAGTTTTCTAAAGATGATTTATTCACTCTGAAAGATAGAGAAATGTTAATTGTTCATATTACAAAATGTTAGTATTAAAAACACTTGGGGCAGCCTGGGAAGTTGGTAGAGACTGGGGCCTCTTCTTCAGGCCGCCCTTGGCATCACCATGGTGGAATCCGTCTTCTGACACTTCCTCAGATCCCTCTCCACTGTGGGATGCCCCATGCGGTGAATAACTGCTTTATTCTCAAGAGATCATCTCCTGTTGTCCACCTTTGGAGACTTCTTCTGTGAGCTCGCTGTCCTTTTGTCCATTATATTTGGCAGTCCTTTATGGCTAAACCTGTCTAGTGCACTTCCCATTACCTTGGAAAGAACACTGAAGTATTCCCAGAGAAATGATTTCCTCACTAGAAAAAGTGAAATCACAGTTCATTTTTCCCACTACCAACTGCCAATTCATTTCAGTAGCAGTGTCTGGGAGCTCTATTATTGTATGTGGGCAAATATGCTTTACAACGTACTCATCTGCATTCGAGGTATCCACGATAACGCTTACAGAAGGCAAGGATGTTGTCTTTTCTAGCTCACGTAGGTCCTGTAAACATAGGCATTTTATTTAAAAAAAATGCAAAACAAACAAACAGAAAGAATCTAGTAATTATAAAATCTTGGTGCCTGAAGAATCCTTAGGCTCTAGTCCTAGTTATGTATACAGCAGACTGCATCTGGCTTACTAAATAAGATTCTTTGGGGGGACTTGTTTAAATCACTGATAACTGTAACCCATCCACGGAAATGCTGATTCACACCGGGCCTGGGAATCTGCATTTTAACTTCTTCCTGCCCCAGATCCTGTGGTTCTGAAAGGCAGACGCCAGTTGAATTCTAAACCAACACAGAACCCTCTGTGCACCCGCAAACACATTGAGTCTTGAAGGGTCTAACAGAATGATTGTGACAACATTTAAATTCACCATCCTGCTTCTTAATCAGGAACTGTAATAACCTTCCTATAAATGTTTGTTTTTCCTGTTTGGGCATCGTAGTACTGGCCAAAGAAATCTGTGAACATAGTGGGCTTTAAATCACTTTGGAGTCCAGTGTTGAAGAATGTTAAGAAACATTATCATGTATTGCAAAAACAGAGAAAACCCAAATCCTCTCAGCTGCCAACATATGTTGTATTTCAAAAAGAGCATTTCTACCAGTGTTTTGAAAGTGGCACATGCCACACCTGGGCAGGCCCCGGACACCTCTTAAGTGTGATCGTTGGCACAGAGTAAAATCTCCTCTGGCCACGGCAGCGATGCCTTCATCTTCCTGAGTCCTGGGTCCTCTGATGACTTTCTCTTAGGCAAAGAAGCTGGGAGGAAAATATCCCAGTCTGTTTTTTCTTTGCCTTTCTTCTTTGATATTATCAATATGTAAAACCCTAGGCTTGAAAAGGACTTTCACATCTTTGTTAGTAAACAAACAGAGCAGTTGCAATTCTTTTTGACAAGAGGGTGTGGAGGACTGTGCTCTGGCAGGCTCTTCTCCCCCTTCTCCCTCCCCTCCAACTTGACAAGCTGCTCACAGGGGCCAGTGAAAACATCCGTACCTCTTTCAGGTTGAGAGCGTGTGTTAGGCATCTGCGAGGGTGGCTTTCTCGCTGTTGGGCGTCAAGTCACACAACGTGAAAAGCAGCAACCGCCGTGGGCTGCTCAGCCATTGCTTTCCCATGAAAGCGGTGCGGACGGGCAAGTGGCTCAATTAGAAAATGAAGAAAACATTTCACCATGGGAGACCCCAGCTTACTTTACCGACTGTGGCGTTATTAGTTAGACTGACAGGGGCAGCCAGGAGAGGTTGCTGTGGTGGAGAGGAAATGGAGACCGAGTTCTTGTTTCCTCGAGAGGTGAGAAATCACTCTTTTCCTCACTGTTGCTGGCAAATGTTGATCTTAAAAATCAGAAACCTCATCACAGCCCATTTTCCAGACTTTGTTAATATTTTAAATTCTTTTGAGAGACATTACCAAAATTTAATGCCTCATAATAATTAAGGAAATGCAAATTCCTCCAGAACTTACCTCCAGCCTATGCATTTTAATTATTTTATTCAGGGTTTATGCACTCAGAACCCCAGGTCCTTGAACTTTGCAACTATTGCCGTTGGCTATTTCTTGGTGTTCACTAACATGTTCCTTTACAGCTGGGCACCATAGGCCCACCTTTCCTGCAGAACCTTTGCTTTCCTCAGCTGGACATCACCGTTGACCTTGTGTTCTGTTGCTGCTCCGAGGAACTGCCTTACTCGTCAGTCCTGTGTCCCATCCAAAGTGGAGATCACACGCATTTTTCTCCCTGCTTGGGATCGTATATTGTCACTGGAGACACAATCAGCAGTTACATTCATGTTTCACACAGTCCTTCTTGAAAGCAGATTTGTCATCTTTTCCCTTGGGAAGGAAGTTCTCCCTTCCTCCAAGAACCCTCTTGGCCCTGCCCAGTCTGGTTTTGGGCCAGAATAGTTGAGGATTAACAGAAAACACTAAAATTCCAGACCATAAAAATACAAATGAAAGGAGAACCAAACTCTACTATTAATAGTACAGGCAGACCTCATAATTACTTGTTTTCGTAACATTTGGGGTTTTAGGATAGCAGAAGATTAACCTTAAAACTTGTCCTCTTAACCTAGGTCTATCAGCCATTACCTTGTAGCCTTTGGCCTCTTAACAATTCAAACTTGAGAGAAGAGACCAGTGGTGACAAAGATACATGACCTCAGCTCACAGGAATTAGATCCAGGCCTGCTTGAAGAGCACAGAAGATAATCAATAGCTTCGATGAATCTGTTCACTTTTGCTACGTAATAAACCACCCTGGAATTAGTATCTTAACAATTATTTATTTATCTCATGAGTTTTTACAGGTTAACAACTTGGGCTGGCTTAGCTGGGAGGTTCTTGTCTTCGCTGGGATCACTCATGTGCATGTGGTCAACTGCTGGGTTGGTTTGGGGCTGATCCATGAAGAATGATCCCCTCTGGTATGGCTCGTTTCTGTTCCATGTGATCTCTCATCCTCCAGTGAGCCAACAATTCCGCCAAGAGGAACTAGGGAAATATGCAAGACTTCTCAAAGTTCTAAATTGATATGTCATTGCTTCTGCTACATACTATTGGCCAAAGCAGACCAACAGGCAGGTGCAAATTCAAGGGGAGGAGAAATACGACCCCTTCTTGAAGGAAGGAGATGTAAATTACATCATAAAAGGTGTGAATTCAGACTGGAGTGAAGGATCATGTTGTTTTTGCAATCTATTATAAGATATATCTAAATACAGCTGCATATAATATTTCTGTGGATAGCTTTACAACTTGAACAATTCTTGAGTTTTGTTGCTGTTTTATTTGTTTTTATGAGTGTAGACTTGCTGTGCTTATCTCTAAAAATTGGGGATAATTTTGCCTAGATCTCATCTTGCAAATTGCCGTGTTACAGAATGTATAGATTATAGAGATAGGTTCAGAAATAAATAAGAGGAAAAACAGAAACAAATTAATACATTTATCTTATATGAGCAAAAGATAGAGATATAAGGAAAAGTATTATATAATGAAGGAAAATGCAAAGGTAAAAGTTATGGGACTTTCATTTCTTATTTGGGAAAAAAAAGGAGGCAAGGAGAGTGCTCCCTCGATTTTGAGAGAGATCACTTTGGAGAGTCTTTTGAATTATGCAGACACAAGACTCCTAAGATGTTTAATATTAGAATAATGTAAGAAAATATAAAATAAAACTTTCTTTCTTATGGATAGAAGGTATCACTGTAGAAATTAAAATATTAACTTATCTTTTTTTTAAAAATGCTTTTTCTTGATTGTCTACATATGGAGTAAGGGTTCCAGGACTTAAGGGAGAAGAGAGTAAAAGAAAATTCCTGTTTATTGTTTTATGTGTTCATTCATGAATTCTTTCATATATTCATTCATCCATTCAACAGGTATTTATAGTGCTTTCCCATATGCCAGGCACTGTGATAGGTTCTGAGGTTATAATAATGTACAAACCTCCAGAGATGTTGCCTGCCTTCTTAGACCCTTCAGTTTTGCCTCTGTCCATGCTTGGGGGTGAAGCAGATTAGAGAGTGGTCATAGCAAGTGAAGTGGTTCAGAGAGAACCTCACGCCACAAGCCAGGGCAGCAGTCTGGTCGGGAAGACACATGGTGGCAGTCAGAAATGAATTGTGGAACGTATCAAAACTTACTGGGGATTCCCAAAGCAATAGTGACATCAAAAACAACAAATGGGAATAGACACAGGACAAGATAATGACCTGGACTATTATAGTTTGTACTTTAAAGAAAAAGGTGTCACAGAAAACTGGAAGTGATTTGTTTGCTTGTTTTCCTGTTTTTCCTCATCCCTACTGCCCTCCCCCCAGCCCTCATTTAGGGGAGTTGAGACAACATCTTTTGTGTCTCTTGTTACAATATCCTAATGGCTAGCTCAGCATGTGGACAAAGCCTGTGTTAAAAATTGTTTTCTCTAGGAACAAATAAATGAGAGTTTAAAATCATCTGGGTCAAAGTTTTTGTTTAGCTACTGGATGTCTTTAGTTAGGAAAGGGTTTCGGAAATTTAGAGAAGGACATAGAGTGAATTCGAGAAATTGAAATATTCAGCAAGAATTTAAATATCAGAAGTGAGAGGGATGGACATGTGGTAGAGCCTTTGGTATGTACAGGAGCTTTATGCGCCATATACCTTCCCTGTAAGACTCTTTCTCTAACAACAGCTAGCATGTATTGAGAATTTACACTGTGTAAGTCACTATATAAATATTTCTCCAGAATTAACTTATTTAATAATCTTCTCAGCATCACAGCCTGGGTTTGTTCTATTATTATTCCCATTTTATAGATGTGAGGATTGAGGCACGGCAAATAATGTAACCTGTCAAATATTACACAGTTAGCATGCCTGACAGTTGAGAACAGGCTGAAGAGGTCATACTCTCAACCGCCACACTATGTTGCCTCCTTACACAACCCAGTGTGAATGATGAGGGACAAAGTTGTGACATTATATCACAGAGCACAAGAAGTCACATATACTTACGGTAGAGTCTAAGGAGGTAGTTCCTCCTACCCCTTCTCTGGAAATTTGTTTTATAATTATTATAGTGCTATAGTTTGAATGTTTGTGTCCCCCCAGAAATTCATGTGTTGAAATCCTAACCCTCAAAGTGATGGTATTAGGAGGTGAGGAATTTGGGAAGTGATTAGACCAGGAGGGCAGAGCCTTTGTGAGTGGGATTTGTGCTCTTATAACAGAGGCCCTAGAGAGCTGCCTTTTCCTTCCCACCAAGCGAGGACACAGCGAGAAGGCACCGTCCGTGAGGAACAGAGCCCTCAACCAGACACGGAATCTGCCGGCACCTTCATCTTGGACTTCCCAGCCTCCAGAATTGCGAGAAATAAATCCTGTCATTTATAAACCACCCAGTTTATAATATCTTGTTATAGCAGCCCAAACAGACTAAGGCACATAAGCAAACAAACTTGGTTTCCCAAAAATCGACTAGGAGGAGCCAAAATATAAACTGACACTACATTTTAAAAGAATAGAATTTATAGTGTCCTTGATGGGGTACAGAGATTGATTTTTAAAAACTGTACTCTTTCTCTCTGCAGGAGAGGGAGCAGGAGGAAAAGGAGTAAGAAGGAATATTCAGTGGCTTTCGGTTTGAAATAGGTAACTAATTAATGCTTCCTGTGGGTTGCTCCAGGGAGAGGCAGCTCTGTCTCTTTGCAGCAGCTCATCCCAAACGACTCCTCGTGCCTGTGCTGGGGGGTCTGCATTTGGGCTTTCATGTACATTTTTAGAGTGATGGAAGCTGTATTTATCTCTATTTTTATATTTTTTCCTAGGAAGTAGATGGTACACATTATGTTTTATCCTGGAATTTGTGGATTTGGGCCGATACATCAGTTCAGGTGCTGTCTCCGAAACATAAGCCCTGAGATCATGAAGCATGATGTTAGTATTACAAGGCAGCAATTATTTGATCAACCATTTCCAATTGTTTTCTCAGAAGGTGGCCTCTTTGCCTCTCAAGGAAATGGCAAAACTGTAGATGAGGTTTCAGCTCAGGGCTTGGAAGTAACTTGGAGTCTAACACTCACTAACTGACAGGGATGTTTTAAGCCGAGATTCAGATCAGAGATTCCCCTGAGGTATAGAGTCTGATGCTTTGTTTAACAAAGCAAACTATGAGTCCAAATTGTTCATTACCATATTCATAAGTAATCTATTTAGTACCACGGTATGGAGATAATAATAAAAACAAATATTGAATAAAGCGCTTTCCATGTCAACCTTTCCAGCACAAATAGTATGTCAGCTCATTGTTAGTCTGGAATAAAAGGTTTAAAATTAATGAGTGTATACTTTTTATTGCTAGGTGAGAAACTAAGTAATTGGAAATATGTAGCCAGATTTCCCATGAAAATTCTCTTGTGGGAAAATACTGAATAAAGAAAAAAAAATGCTTAAATTCATTTGAAATGGATTTGAATGCCCCAAATTTATTGCATGTGGTTCTCTTACTTAAATGTAATAATAATTTGTATTTAAATGAAAGAATAAAAAATTTGCCAGAACTAATTTTCCTAATTATTTATTATTTCTTTTCATTCTCTATTGTTTTTATCTCTCTTATTTTATAATATTGCAACTAGAGGCTGAAGCCAACTTGCAAGTAGTAATCTGATTACACTTGCCTTTATATTCTCTTGATTTTATATTCTCCTTTGTGTTTCAGATTCTTTGAGCAATTATTGTACATACATTACTGCCATTTACAGCTATTCAAGGAGAAATATTAATCTGTTCCATTTTTTTTCAACGTGATTACTAACAGTGTTTTTAACAAGGTAGTAAAATTCTTGATCCTAATGTGTTAACACAGTGAAAGGCCATTCACTTGCCTTGTAATCATACCAGAAACAGCTGAACTTGTTTCTCCTTTGTGGGGGAACTAAGGGAAACATTTGATTTACTGTTTCCTTGTGATCTTCATTTTATAAAATCATTTTATAAAATGATTATGTGATAAGAATGAAATCTCTGCAGCCATAAGAACAAAGCATGAGAAAAAGTGAATTGTTATCTTTGTTCCCCAAAGTATAAAGCAGAAAAGGGTTCAATAGTTCCCCTTCTGAAAGAAGGCCAAGGAACCTCAGTTAGGAAAAAACAAATCTGGAAGGTAAATTAAAATCTGTTGGAAAGAGATTCTTATTTATTTATAGGAGTATGACTTCTATCAAGGCAGAGGAAAACTATTCTTCCTTGATTATAAAATGAGGAACAGAGAGAGACAGGTTTACCATGAACCTAACGATGCTCCTGGGAGGGACACCAGCAATGTATTTTCATAGACACATGCTTTTTTATTCTTATTCTTAGAGAAGGCTCTTTAGATTGTATAAGCCACACAAAACCTGGATCTGCTTTTAGAAGCACTGTTGGAATTATCAGTACTCCTAAAAAAAACCCCACAGAGCTGGATTGGTTTGCATGATGAGGCCAGGCAAGCTTACGGCAAGTTCTGAAGTACTGAATATATGCAGAGTACATTTACACAATTTTGAAGTTCTTGTTTCATTAAAATTTACTCTATCTGTAAATGAATTATTTAAATAAGCTCAAAAAGCTTTCCTCTGAAGTAATTTAAATAAACTCCTTTTAAAATATTGTGAATTTGATTAGTCAATCCTTTTATTCATAGTGTTGTCAAGAGAAATATTTGTTCTAAGTGCCATGAATCCAAGCCTACTGAATCTGTATTAAAGACTTTTAACATACATCCAAAAGATATCTTCATTTTAGTATTTTTTTCTTTCATTTATTTATTTATTCATAGTTATGGAATACATGACAGGGTTCTACTGAAGATCATAATTTACATCATATATAGATTAAATCCTAATATACTAAATCCTTATCAGTGACAAAGCTATTTCATGCAATCCTTAATAGCAGGTAGCTGATCTTTGGAGTTTTAAATGGATTTGTTCTGTAGTTTGCGCGAAAACAGATAAAATTGAATCTTCTGTTAAGTTTTACTTCTTATTTTGTTACAATTTATTGCATTTTACAATTTTTA
>NW_012146078.1:884889-886555 GCF_000956105.1 Propithecus coquereli | reverse complement strand
GATCCTCTGCTGTTGGAAATTATTTCCTCAATCTTCCTCTATTACATTTTTCTAATGAGTATTCTATACATATATCTTCACTATGAGAATAACTTAGTTTTATAAAATTCCCTAGGTGAAGCTGATTAGTTAAATGATACGAACCATCATACATTTGTGGTAGGTATTGCAAAATTGCCCTTCAAAATGGTGGTGCCTATTTATACTTTTAACAATAAGGTATGAGATTTTGTAAGAGAATTTTGGTTTTCTCATTTTAATCACTGACAGATCTTAAAAATCTCATTGTTTTGCTTTAATGTTTGTGTATTTTATTACACATAAGTTTGAACATAATTTAATTAGGCTATTTGCTTATCTCCTTGAATTACCTCTTTACATCTTGACTTTATTAGTGTGTTTTGTAGGAGCTTTCTGTCTCTCTCTACATATATATGTATATTTATATGTACACATATATGAAATTATTTATTACATATGTTGCAAATTGTTTTTGTACTTTCTCATTTATCTTTTAAATTCATTTGAATTATATTTTATAGATCTAAGTTTTAAATGTTTATGAAACCAAATTTATGGATTTATTTTTAAAGAGCTCTGCACAGTTAAAAGGTTTTAAAAAATTCTTCATTTATTCAAAACAGGATAAATACTTTTTCATGTTGAAATACAGTACTTTGTGGTTTTTATTTTATCTTTTGCATTAAGATTTTTTATTCATCTTTAGTTAAAATTTTATATACTATTTTTAACTCTAGGCGTGCTTATCTTAAATTAGAATAATATTTGAACATTTGCATTTACAAAATAAACAGACTTGGAGATTTAACAAGAATTTCTTTTGGTATCAAACTTTAATTGTATATCTAACGTATAATTTACCAAAGTCCAAGTTATGCTCAACTCTTAAGAATTGCATCTATTGCATAATTCAAGGCATAAAGAAACACCTACAGTTTCTAGTTTCACTATTGTTTTTTATCCTTCCCTCTTGACACTGCCACTTTTCCTTCAAAGAAATAGGGCTATTTCACATATTTCAAAAGGTAGTTTGCCTTTGTAAGTTTCAGCAAGAAGGTGGAAATGAAAGATAGTGAGCGCAGAAGATGCAACAATGAAACATAACCATAAAAGCACATTCACACAAGGAATTGCTGAGAACCAGCCAGGCAGCCAACCACATTACCAGCATCTGTCACTTATGGTACCTGTAAGACAGTACTATTGTGTACACTTTCTACTAAGAGTGAAAAGTTTACTTTTTAAAAGCAATTCTATAAATTCACTATGAATTAACATGAGCAAATTGTCTTTCTGCCAATTACCATCAAAAAAGCATCTATTTGCTATTGAATGAGCTTGTTTAGGTCATTTTTTTTTTTCTTTCTATAGCTGGTTTTATAAAAAGTTGGGCACATTAAACATGCATTGTGTTTGGGAACTTGCAAAAAATGCTTGTCTTTACAGCACTCTATTTCAATTCTCTTGATTGTTCAGCATAATTAAAATAAAGCCCTCAAACACAAACAGCTTGTCAAACACTTCTGGAAGTTTCTCCTGAGTCAGGCCTTCAGTGGCAAGAACACATTATAAACACTGTAGGCACTCTTCATTTCATGGAATATGTGCTCCCCGAAAGTTAAGTTTAAAGAATCTTTAAATAAAT
>NW_012146078.1:879900-882866 GCF_000956105.1 Propithecus coquereli | reverse complement strand
CAATTTATGGACATTTTTGCTGTGAAGTTCTAGGCTGCAGTCTTCTTTCCTGGAATGGCTTTAGTGGCTGCTTACAACAGGCCCTACTCATTGTTTCTGGACACCATCGAGAGACACCATGAAAAATTTGAACCAAGACCTGTCCCAGTTGGAACTACATTTACCAAAATTTCTCTGCCAAAGGCCATGCGAAAGCTATCAACAAAATTACCTACCTGTACACCTAACCTAATCATCTGTACCACGGGAAGGGCGGCGGGAGGAGGGGGGAGGAGGGAGGAGGGGACGGGTATTTGTATACACAAGGAGTGCAATGCGCACTACCCGAAGGATGGACATATTTGAAGCACGGACTTCGGTGGGGGGGGAACCAAGGGCAACGCACGTAACCTAAACGTATGTACACCCATAATTTGCTGAAATAAAAAAAAAAAAAAAAATTACCTACCTGTGAGTACCAGAAGGAGACACCGTAGGAAGTAGCGGCTGGATTATCAGGTTTAGGGGTCACTGTTCTCCTCTGATGTCCAGTGTGAGTAACTTTTGTCAGCACGGAAAAGGGAAACAAATTCTCTCAAGAATTCTTTCAAAATTTTATTACTAGTTCCCTATCAGGAATCTAATATGTTAAAGTATTCAGATATTTTGGGAAGAGGATAAGATAGACACTGAAAGTTTACATTTCATCCCTCAGATTCTGTATGGAGTCCATAATCCTGGAAACAGTTAATAAAGTTTTGACTAATTTTGACAAATAAACACAGAAGCTGGAAATACTGCAAATGGGTTAGTTAACAATAAATTGATTCTGTTGTTATTTTTAATTGATTAGACTTGAAACCTAGCTTCTTATGAATATTTCTCAAAAAGTTACCAAAGGAAAATAGAATAAAATCAATATTCAATTCACTTGTGACAAATAACTTTATTGCCTTCAGTTACTAATACCGTTTATCTGAAAGAGGTGAGCAGACATCCCTGAAAGCTCCCATTTACCAGTGACAGAAGACAGCCATAAAGCCAACTTTTCTATTTGTGGTTAGATTTCAAAACGCTGAAATACACTATAATAAAATGTGCTTTGTTCCTGGAAAACTATGCAGCTTGTGTGACTTTTTGCACACTATATTTTTTCCCCTTCTCACTTCAGGGATTTTTCTGAAACTTAATTCTCAGCTAGCTCATACTGAACAAATGTCAGTAGATTATATTACCCCATAGTTGTTAGTTAGTCCAGAAAACTGGGATTTATATTTGACATATTTTCCCCCCAAATTATTTATATTGTATTTGCTAGTTATTCCTCTTAATTCTACTTCCAAAATGTGCCTCAGTCTACATACCTTTTATATCCACCCTTTATGCCACCTTTCTAAGCCAACATTGTCTCTTGCCTGAACCACTGTAATAACCTCCAAATTCATCTTCCCATTTTCTCTCTTGACCCTTTCCAATTCATTTTCTATAGAACAGAAAGAGAATTATTTTTAAATCATCAATTGAATCACATGCTATTTCTCAGTCTAGAAATTTTCAGTGATTTTGCATTACACTTAGAATGAAATCCAAACTTCTAATTTTTGGCTGTAAGATCCCAGTTGAAATGTCTTCCCCACTAAGACTATGTGTGATGGATAATTTTTGTTTGCTTCTTCAGATTCAGATATCTGGGAGTAGAGTGATTTCAGGGCATCTACATACTCAACTCTCTCCCCACAGTTGGTTGCCCCAGCACTTTTCAGGTGGAGCAGCTGGTAACCCCACAATCTCATGACCCCCCTTTAAGCCCAGTAGTGATAATGATTTCCAGCTGTTGTTGGCTCAGGAGTTACTACATCTTCCATATTTTTTCCCCCTACATCACACCCACTCCTCCTTAAATAGTCCTCTATTAAACTTTTTGAAAATTAGCAAGATTGTATGTGCAATCTGTTTCCTGCAAGGAACTTGATAATAAAGTATCTGGTTGCAGGGGTGGCCTAGAAAATGGGTTCTTGAATTGGATAGCTCTACACATTTGAGGAACACATAGATAATCTTTTCATAGAAAGAAATAGCATACTAGCAATCCTGAACTTATAGAGTCCTCATGATTACTCAAATTTTCCCTTGTGTGATATATATTGAAGTGCAGTTAGAAGTCTAGGAGATGGGAGACCCAGTGCTGTGGCCCTATCCTGTGGTAGCAATAGTGACTATAATGATGGTGGATTAGCAAGCTGTCCTCAAAGGCCCTAGAGATCATACGTGCAAATCGACAAATTCAAGGTTATGAAAATGCAACCCAGAACATGAGGAGGAAGTCAGAAATCTTCAAGGGCATCTTTGAGGGAGCCTATCATTTCTTGTAATCACAGGACAGATATGGCCAAAAACCAAACCTAGGACTGATTGTAAGCTTTGCAGAGTTGCAATGCCAGTTCAAAGCTTAATCCCATGGAAATAAAAAGAACTTTACCTCCCAACCCTGTCTGAGTGAATAAGAATTCCCTTAAATGGAACATTTAATGACTGAGTTGTCTCACAAAGAAATGCCAATTCTCCTTCTTACCCACTGCCACTATCCCTCATGGCTCCCATGCCCATTATAGGAATTAGATCCCAACATGGCCCAGAGGGCGACATTCAAGGCATACTCTGGAAGGATATAGATTATACACCCAAAGGTTTATAGGATCACCCCTGTTTGTATTAGCAGGAATCAGGAGCATGTATAATAGCAGATTCTATGGGTATCAGACTAAGGAGGATAAAAACCATTGTTTGATTGGATAAAAATAATTGACATACATATACTCCTTACAGAATTTAATGTGCTGGCTCAAGCACTTACAAATGATTTAATCATTTAGGTTGGCTAATTATAGGCTAGAATTATTGGTAATCTACAATCAAAACAGTGGAAATACTGCAACTTCTCTGACATAATGAAGAAGAAGTTAAAGGATCCAGGGAAATCTGTTCAG
>NW_012146078.1:877871-878906 GCF_000956105.1 Propithecus coquereli | reverse complement strand
GTATCATCACCAGAATACCTATATCAGCTGTTAAAACAGCAGCAACAACAAACAGTGGCAGCCTTTCAGTACCCACCTATAATGCTGTGTTCTGATTAAAATATTACTGTATACTGTACTTCTTTTTTTAGGTGAGAAGAAACATCAGAAGCAGTTGACGGAGTAGGGATGAGGAGGCATTCCGCTGGATGGCTTTTTTTTAAAAAAAAGAGATTGGGTCTGTCTTTCTTGCCAGCGACCTTCTGTTTTGGGCAAACTACTATTGACTCATCCAGCCTGCACATGTGACATTTTATTACCCTTTGCAGGTATGCTTGTGGAAGGGAATCTATGCATTTGCAGAGAGCTGAAGGGGGCTGGGAGGGGCTTTTTTTCCTTGGGATTCTTGAATAAACTCTGTGTTGTGCATCTGCATTTTGACTGCAATTCATCACATGAGGTCAAGCATGGAATTTTCCAATTGTGATATCATGTCGGTGCTCAAAATGTTTTGCATTTTGGAGCATTTTGCATTTCAGATTTTTGAATTAGGGATGCTCAACCTGAGCTTGTGTGTGTGTGTGTGTGTGTGTGTGTGTGTGTGTGTGCGTGTGTGCGTAATTACAATTGAATTAAAAGAGGAGCATGGATAAGTATGTGGAAAAAATTAAGATGGTTTGCTTTTCCTAGGCTCTGAAGAGAAGCATGATTAGAAATCTACTGGTCAAAGTGATTGGCCTATTATTTTTAGAATTGTCCTTTCTCTTTCTAAGAGAAAGATGATGAATTATTACTATCGGATGCACTATGTCCTACAAGAACACATAAATAATATTTAGTGGCTCAGTAATTGCTTCAGTCAATTCCTCAACTACCTTTGGGATATGTGTTATTAGGATCTGATAATTGGATAGAATATAGTTTTTTAGCATAACCTTTGATATGAAACTGTCCCTATCACATATCTAGTTATTGGCAGATGTTGGAAGTTAAAGGAAAGTTGTTTTTTTAAAGTATCATTTTGGACTTTTTTTTCTTTTTGCTATAAGCCTAGTA
>NW_012146078.1:876154-877821 GCF_000956105.1 Propithecus coquereli | reverse complement strand
ATTTCAACACATAAATTTTGGAGGGACACAAATATCAGACCGCAGCAAACACCTGCATGTGGCTCTCCTTGTGTCCCGGGCTTCCTCCCAACATGGGAGGACTGGGCTCAAAGGGTGAGAGTTTCAAGACGGAGTAAGAGGTAGGCAGAAGCCATATTGTCTTTTATTACCTATCCACAAAAGTCAAGCAGTGTCACTTCTGTATTCTTTGTGCTAAGCCAGTTATAGAGATTTACTCAGTTTCAAGGGGAAGTAAAATAGATTACAAGTTTCGATAGAGGAATACCATCATACTACAAGAAAACAATGTGGCATGGGACATATATATATATTCCAGCTATCTTTGGAAAATATAATATCCTACAATGAGTAATTATCTTTTGTTAAATACTATACATGCAACATTTTTTTTTATACTTTACAACTACAAACTGACACTAGTTTCATCTCCAGCTTACAGATGAGAAACCTAAAGATTGGAGAGGTTAAACAACTTAGACACAGTCACACAAGTAAATAGAGAAGCCATAACTTAAATTCAGGACATTGTATTCCAAAGATGATGTGCCTACTTACTATATTAAAAGTGATTGTTAGTAAGTTTTAAAAAATAATTCTCAAAATGAAGATTTGTGTTAAGGGCTTTGGTGTCACAAATCAGATATGTTTGGAAAACTTTAGGTAATAGTTCACAGAAAAGATACACTGGAAGATAAGAAAGAACAAGAACCAAATTCTATGTTTCAGGGCTGGAATTCATGGATAAGTAGCTTATCTTTAGGTCTGCAATACTAGTTGTGATGGCCAGTGGCAGCTCTAGAAGACTGTACTGCCTTTGATTAATCCCTTTCTGTCCTTAATATCTACTGTGACGGTGTCTACCTGTACACTATTACCAACAACAGCTGACTCTTAGTGTCTTGTCTACTTTATTGTCTGAATTCCTGTTTATGCCTCACATACAAACTCTCTGAGAGAGGCTGTGATTTGCTATGTTCTACTAGCCAAAACCCCACAAAGTGTGCCTTTACTGGTCAGCCTCTAGGCACTGGCACCCACTCCTAGTTCAGTCAATGGCTGCCAGTAATTCAGATCACATGACAAAATCATAACCTTCAATTCCAAAGGACAAGTTCTTAGCTACTTTCTCACATGGTAGCTTTTGGTGGGTATAGTGAAAGCATCATAAACTATTTAATACTAAAACTTTAAACATAGGGACTTAAATATTCTAGAGCATTCTACCCTCCAAGGAAGCAAAGAATTTATCAAATGGTGTATTTTCTGGACTTACCAATTTATGGACATTTTTGCTGTGAAGTTCTAGGCTGCAGTCTTCTTTCCTGGAATGGCTTTAGTGGCTGCTTACAACAGGCCCTACTCATTGTTTCTGGACACCATCGAGAGACACCATGAAAAATTTGAACCAAGACCTGTCCCAGTTGGAACTACATTTACCAAAATTTCTCTGCCAAAGGCCATGCGAAAGCTATCAACAAAATTACCTACCTGTACACCTAACCTAATCATCTGTACCACGGGAAGGGCGGCGGGAGGAGGGGGGAGGAGGGAGGAGGGGACGGGTATTTGCATACACAAGGAGTGCAATGCGCACTACCCGAAGGATGGACATATTTGAAGCACGGACTTCGGTGGGGGGGGAACCA
>NW_012146078.1:862201-863984 GCF_000956105.1 Propithecus coquereli | reverse complement strand
AATTTTCTCACAGTCATATAGGTACTAAAAGTGGCCAAGACAGAATTGAAACCAAAGCAATGTTTTCTGAATCCATAGTTTATGCTAAACCATTTCCCCATTTATGGTGCTTCAGGAGAATTATAATTATCATACTTGGTGGGACAGCAGAACAAGGAGAAACTAGGGGGTTAATATCCTGAAAGAAGTATAAAATTAGGGGTGAAAGAAAATTTGAAGCCATCTAGTTAAAGCAACTCCTTTTGCTGATAGAGAACATGAGGCCCAAAGAATATAATGTAGAACCCAAATTGCTTCGGTTCTACATTATATTCTTACAAACTACGGAAATTCTTAATTCCTCAGTTTTCTTATCTGCAAAGTGGGTGTGGTAATAGAACCTACCACACAGGATCATGCCAAGATTCAATGTCATCCATAATATATGTATCTAGCTTTCCCTCTTTCTAAAGTTTGTATTTAAGAGCAAGATGGATTAAAGACTTAAATGTAAGGCATGAAACCATAAAAATTCTAGAAGAAAATGTAGAAAAAACTATCCTAGACATAGGCCTAGGCAAAGAATTTATGACTAAGATCCCAAAGGTAAATACAGCAGCAACAAAAATAAGTCAGTGGACTTAATTCAATTAAAAATCTTCTGCACAGCAAAGGAAATTATTAACAGAGCAAACAGGCAACATACAGAATGGGAGAAAATATTGCAATCTGTATGTTCAACAAAGGACTAATTTCCAGAATATACAAAGAACTTAAACAAAACAGCAAGAAACAAACAAACAACACCATCGAAAAATGGGCAAAAGTCATGAACAGAATTTTTTCAAAAGAAGTATATCCATGTAATGAAAGCTTTTGCACATCTTTAATATTTCAGACAAATGGCCAACAGACATGTGAAAAAATGTTCAATATTACTAATCATCAGGGAATACAAATTAAAACCTTAATGAGATACCACTTTACCCCATCAGAATCACCATTTAATAATGGTGATTTAAGAAGTCAAACAACAACGGATGCTAGTGTAGATGCAGAGACAAAGGTAGGCTTATCCACTGTTGATAGAATCACAGATTTTTATAACTTCTGTGGAAAATAGTGTGGAGATTCCCCAAAGAGCTAAAAGTAGACCTACCATTTGATCCAGCAATCCCACTACTGGATATCTACCAAAGGAATAGACATCATTTTATGAAAAAGACATCTGCATTTGAATGTTTATTGCCATACAATTCACAGCGGTAAAGACGTGGAATCAACCTAAGTGCCCATCAATATGTAAGGGGATAAAGATAATATGGTAAATATATACTATACGGTGCTACTCAGCCATGAAAAGGAATGAAATAATATCATTCACAGCAACTTGGACGGAACTGGAGACAGACCATTATCCTCAGTGAAGTCTCTTAGGAATGGAAAAGCAAAAAACACATGTTCTAACTAATAAGTGGGACATAAATAATGGGTACACATGGGTACAAAAAGACATAAAGGAAATTGAAAACTTAGAAGGGGGGAGGGTGGGAGGAGAGTGAGGGATAAAAACTTACCTATTGGGTACAACAAACACTGTCCTGGTGGCAGGCACATTGAAAGTCCTAACTTCAGCATTATAGAGTGTATCCATGTACCAAAAACTTTTGTACCCCCGTAATAGTTTGGAATTTTAAAAAATGTCAAAGACACTTCTAGACAGTTTTTCTCTTGGTCAAATACAAATTTTATTAAAACCTTAAAAAAATCAAGAGAATTCATGAAATATAAAGGATTAGGAGTG
>NW_012146078.1:860857-861991 GCF_000956105.1 Propithecus coquereli | reverse complement strand
AGGAAAAATGGTAAACCTTCTCATCTCAAAATCCAAATTTCCTGAACATAGGCAGATATACAGAGCTTTTAAAGGGAGGCCTCCTCAGTTCTAGGCTATTGTGGTTAATTAATCAGTCCCATCTCTGCCAAAGACAAAGCCTGTGAACTGGGATAGCCGCCCACCTGGGGGGCTGGCACCACCTGGGAGTTGTTTCTTTTAACAAAAGACTTAATCTGCCTCAGGGATGCAGGCCAGGCTGTAGGTCCCAAAAAGAATGGGGGGAGTTTTAAAGAGACAGAACATCTTTTTTTTTCTTTTTTTTCCCTTAGCCCCTTCCCTGTGTTACAGGGGCTCTATTTTCTTTTGGTTCCTTGAGAGCTAATTTGTAGACAAGAGGCTTGCTACCTATCAGAATACATCACTTTAAAAGTAACAGAAAACTCTATCAACATTTGTCTCTCTAAACAGTTATTATCTTGGTTAACAAGAAATGCTTAGTTAGCAGTTGTTGGCAATGGTTTATCTGTTTAATCATGTCAAGGTTGCTCTCTCTGAAATTTTATTGGCCTTTCTCACATGGTCTCATGATGGTTATTTCAGAATCAGAAATCATGACCTCAGTCAAGGCAAGAAGAAGGAGGAAGGGAATGGTGCCAGTCTCCTCTATTCATTTTATCAAGAAAAGCAAAACCTTCCAAAAAAACCCCAACACACTTGTGTCAATATCTCATTTGCCAGACCCAGGGACACCATGTTGTCCAATCGGCTTTCTGGGGTAGGCAGGTGTAGGGGTGAGGGGAAACTTGCCCTTTCCCCCAAAAGTTCACTGAAAGATCAACTCACAATTAAGGCAGATTAATACATGAGAGAGGTTTATTTACCACGTGCATGGGGAGAATCACAGAGTGATTATTCAATATCCCAATGAAGTTCAGATATTTTTATATCTGTCCTTTTGGAATGGACAGGGAGCTGAGGAGTGCAGGTAATTCTGTTTAGGGGGAACAAATGGTGCTAGGGAAGATAAATGGATGGGGGAAACAGATTGACTTGTAAATGATGCTCTTTGCAAATTAAATTAACCTCAGAAAATTAAATTAACCTGAGAGAGGGTATTATATTTAAATGATTTGGGCCAGGTCTGGTTGCATT
>NW_012146078.1:858267-858882 GCF_000956105.1 Propithecus coquereli | reverse complement strand
ATAAATTCTGTGCCTCAGGTATCCAGCCTGAACATCTAAATAATTTTATTCCTCAAAGTGTCTGTCAGTTATCTGTTTGTTAACTCTTTTGGTCCATGCTTATAGGTGAACCTGTGCCCTCTAATGATCAAGAAAAGTGATTTTATGCAACACTAATTTCAAAGAGCTGGTGATTAGGCATTTCCAGGCCCTCTGTTCCTCTCAGTTTAATAACCATTACTTTCTGTAGTTTGAAGCTGTAAATACATGACATTATATTGCCATTTGTAACATAGTTGTCTTTTCCTTTTTGGTACAAGACAAACACACACATATTGAATCTACGTGCTTTCAGAATAACCCAAATATTAATATGTAAAACTTAACCCTGAGTTTCTAACAATAATACTTTCAATAATGTCATGGCCTCTTTATTCTAATGTTAGTAATTATAAACAATAGTCATAACTAACACCTATTGAGTTATTGCTAAGTGCTAGAGTCTATAAATATTTTCTTAGCCTAATTTCACTTAATCTTCTCAGCAACCTTATAGAATATGTGCTATTATTTTTATTTCACAGATGAAAAAATGATCCCTAGAGAGATAAATAACTTGCTCAAGATCATACAGCT
>NW_012146078.1:852673-853549 GCF_000956105.1 Propithecus coquereli | reverse complement strand
ATAGCTGGTGCTCCAATAAATGTTTGATGAATGAAGAAATTAATCAGTAATAAAATACAGAGAAGTGCTAATTCTTTAGTAATTTAGAGTCATTTTATCTCCTTATTGAAGTATGGATATTTGCTCATACTATGAAGTCTGAGTTTAATGATTTGCATTGTTGATTATTTTTACATGGATCATCTGTGTTCCATGTTATTTTTTCTATTGAATATGTGTTGTCCCACTTTTATTTGGCTTCACTCTGGTCCTATTGACAAAGATACTGGTGAAGAGGCACAGGATCAAAGCCCTCAGCTGATTTAAGCAGAAACAAACATTCACACGGATAGTAGAATAACTTATTTAAGAGACAGTCTTCTCTCTACTTGCTGTCTGGTAAAACAGCTGTATAAACCTGCTCCTCACAGCAATTTTTCCCTCAGGAAAACAGGTCATAGTCCCAATTCTACAGTGTGACTTTTACATAGAGTTTGGGTGGTCTTTGCCAGTGATCCCATGTTTTGTAGATAATTGAGGAGATATATTAATATATACACAAGCATACACACAATTACATAAAATACAGTGTGTACACACACACACACACACACACACACACACACACATACGCGCGTTATTTTCCTTTAAGATAATCAATGGAAATAATGGCTGTAAAGAAAATTAAATTGCTTTCTCGAGGTTTGGGTTGAATTTATAAATTGAATTTATAAAACTTTAATGTATAGTATTAAATTCTTTGGAAAATATAAATAGAACACTAATTACAACATCTGTTCATCATTGTCTAAAGTCCAAACAACTCCACTTAATATTCATGGCTTCCAAGCTCCAGCCCCAACATTATTCTTAAGCCTTAAATCCAACTTCTTCCAT
>NW_012146078.1:852106-852623 GCF_000956105.1 Propithecus coquereli | reverse complement strand
GCTTTTACAAGGCATTGTTTCATTGAAGGGACTGTTATTATTTTAATGGAACATGTTATACATGCATATTATTTTAAAAGGTTTCTTTCTTTTTGCAGTTGTCAAGCTTTCATTTACAAACAGAAGATTAACTATAGTTTATTTTAATTGTTCCAAATTTGACAATGGTGAAAAGCAACAATACAAATCCCAGCTTTTTTTTTTTCTAGCAATGTTTTTATGTGAAGATTAAAAGTGTCCGTGACTTGTTCTAGAGTAATAATTTCAATTGGCTCAAGTCCATTAACTGCAGGGAAAAACACCTGCCAAGGCGGTGGGTAGCAGCCCATTCTTGTTAACCTTTCAGCCTTCACAATAACTATCAGCAGGCTCTGAGTCAGGGCCCCTAATAAACTGGCATTAAAGCTGCTGACAGCTAATAACTTTTTATGGGTTTCCAGGACTAAATAAAAGAAAATGTTCTGATTAATTAGAATCAAAGAATTTTCAAATTCCATAACCCTAGAATTGAATAATT
>NW_012146078.1:851019-851474 GCF_000956105.1 Propithecus coquereli | reverse complement strand
TCCTTCCTTCCTTCCCTCCTTCCTTCCTTCTTTTGCCTTACCTATAAGAAAAGCAATCTGCAGGTGAACTCTATGTGTAAAGAGAACCTGTTCACCACTGCTTATATGGAAACTAAGGTGGGCTTCAGTATTTGCAGGAGAGAGCCAAAGCAGAAGAGTCACCAGGACAACTATGGTTCTATAAGAACCTAGACAGAATTCACTTTCTTTCTTGAGTAAGGCAGCTGACTTTTTTTACTTTAGTAGAAAGAAGACATAGATAGAGATTGAGGAGAGCACCAGTTTGTATCACTGCTGACTTTAAGTAAAAACAATTGAGAGCCATCATTGTATCAGAATGTGAAGTTTCTTAGGGGCTATACTCAGGTAACTATGGTGACAGTAGGATAGAGAACCTCTACCTATACTCATGATTCAGTTCCTGTAGATAGAAGGAAACAAAATAATTTTTAAGA
>NW_012146078.1:850139-850969 GCF_000956105.1 Propithecus coquereli | reverse complement strand
GTAAGGCCTGAACTTCTTAGCATGGAATAGGCTTTGAAATGAGAAGTTTTATTTTTTAAAATAAAGAATGCAAGTATTTATGAGGGGGAAAATGTAGTAAGATAATACTTTGAGATGTAAACTATAGTTCTGTGTAGCTTTCTTCTAGAGAAAGCAGCAAAAATATTTCACATTTATGTTTCAGTGAATAGCTATAACAAAAGTCAGAAACAAACAGAGAAAAGAAGAAAAATCTTTTGAAAAGATCTTTAAAACTCCTAGTTGGGAGAAAGGCCTTTGGAATTTTTTAAAGCTTAAGGTTAAAACAAACAAACAGACAAACCAAAAAATAAATAGTGAAACTAGAAAAACACATGGTCAGAAAAAATCAGTTTTTCCCATGTTCAGTGATTCAATAAAACTTACTTGGACTGAGAGGAAGAAAGAGATAATCAGATAAGCAAGAAAGTTTATATATGGTAGGGCCCCCGTGTTCTGTTCCTCCACATTTGCTTGAAAACTGGGCAGGCATAGACAGATCCCAGATCTGAGAGCAAGATCCATTCTCTCTTTCCCTGGGAGTACCCAAGAATATCCCAAGATCCAGACCGCGCCCCCCGCCCCCTTGTTCCCAGCATCACATGGGAGCAGAAGGACAGCTATAGTTGCATGCTCAATATGAGAGACCCTGGAGCAGCCCCACAGAATTTTTTACAACCCTGGGTGGCAAGGTAGAGCAGCTAGTTGTTTCTGGTCACTTTGAGAGGCTGCAAACATGAAAAGAGAGTGAACTGGAACTGGAGAGTTCCTGTAGGAGGGAGCAAGGGAAAACTTGGAGGCAACCAACATGG
>NW_012146078.1:832747-849239 GCF_000956105.1 Propithecus coquereli | reverse complement strand
CCCTTCCTTCCTTCCTTCCTTCCTTCCTTCCTTCCTTCCTTCCTTCCTTCCTTCCTTCTTTCTTTTGCCTTACCTATAAGAAAAGCAATCTGCAGGTGGACTCTATGTGCAAAGAGAACCTGTTCACCACTGCTTATATGGAAACTAAGGTGGGCTTGAGTATTTGCAGGAGAGAGCCAAAGCAGAAGAGTCACCGGGACAACTATGGTCCTATAAGAACCTAAATGGAATTCACTTTCTTTTTTGAGTAAGGCAGCTGACTTTTTTTACTTGAGTAGAAAGAAGACATAGATAGGGATTGAGGAGAGCACCAGTTTGTATCACTGCTGACTTTAAGTAAAAACAATTGAGAGCCATCATTGTATCAGAATGTGAAGTTTCTTAGGGGCTAGACTCAGGTAACTATGGTGACAGTAGGATAGAGAACCTCTACCTATACTCATGATTCAGTTCCTGTAGATAGAAGGAAACAAAATAATTTTTAAGAATGAAGAAACACTCCTCAGACAGTGAGTGGAGACCCAATGGACTGAGGTGAAAACTTCACCCAACTTCCAAGCTTCCCACTCAGTCTTGGAGGGCCTATTGAAACAGTAGCTGCTATGGTTGGAACGTTTGTCTCTTCCCAAACTCATGTTGAAATTTAATTGCTATTGTAATAGTGTTAAGAGGTGGGGCCTTTGAGAAGTGATTAGGCCATGAGGGCTCTGCCCTCATGTGTGGATTAATTCTGTATCATGGGAGTGAATTTGTTATTGTGGAAGGAAATGGCTGTCTTGCAAAGGGAAAAACTTGGCCCTTTCTTCTCTCTCTCTTGCCCTCTCTTTTTTCTTCTTCTATGTTATGATGCAGCAAGAAATTTCTCACCAGATGCCTGTATTTTGATCTTGGATTTCCCAGACTCCAGAACTGTGAGAAATAAATTTCTGTTCATTAAAATTACCCAGTCTGTGATATTTTGTTATGGCAGTACAAAACAGATTAAGATAATCCCACTGGATTTTGTATGTAGGAGCTAAGATTCTGTAGAAATTAATTTTAGTAAGGCCTGAACTTCTTAGCATGGAATAGGCTTTGAAATGAGAAGTTTTATTTTTTTAAAATAAAGAATGCAAGTATTTATGAGGGGGGAAATGTAGTAAGATAATACTTTGAGATGTAAACTGTAGTTCTGTGTAGCTTTCTTCTACAGAAAGCAGCAAAAATATTTCACATTTATGTTTCAGTGAATAGATATAACCAAAGTCAGAAACAAACAGAGAAAAGAAGAAACATCTTTTGAAAAGATTTTTAAAACTCCTAGTTGGGAGAAAGGCCTTTGGAATTTTTTAAAGCTTAAGGTTAAAACAAACAAACAGACAAACAAACAAATAGTGAAATTGGAAAAACACATGGTCAGAAAAAATCAGTTTTTCCCATGTTCAGTGATTCAATAAAACTTACTTGGACTGAGAGGAAGAAAGAGATAATCAGAGGATAAGCAAGAAAGTTTATATATGGTAGGGCCCCCGTGTTCTGTTCCTCCACATTTGCTTGAAAACTGGGGAGGCATAGACAGATCCCAGATCTGGTTGCAAGATCCATTCTCTCTTTCCCTGGGAGTACCCAAGAATATCCCAAGATCCAGACCGCGCCCCCCACGCCCCCCGCTTGTTCCCAGCATCACATGGGAGCTGACGGACAGCTAGAGTTGCATGTTCAATATGAGAGACCCTGGAGCAGCCTCACAGAATTTTTTACAACCCTGGGTGGCAAGGTAGAGCAGCTAGTTGTTTCTGGTGACTTTGAGAGGCTGCAAACATGAAAAGAGAGTGAACTGGAACTGGAGAGTTCCTGTAGGAGGGAGCAAGGGAAAACTTGGAGGCAACCAACATGGGTCAGTAACCGAGTATTAGAGGAGAACATGTCTATCTCAAAGGATGCAGCAGAAAGAGCTCATGAGCAAGGAGCAATACCATCCCCCCATTCTTTCATACTGAGGCATCATCTAAGAACCCTAGATTTATGACAACACCCCTGAAATAAAGGAGACGATCTTAAGATTTAATTTTGATTAAATGGGGACCAAAAATCCACAATAAAGTTGAAGTACAGGAAAACAAATAAATTTCTTCTTCTTTCCCATCTGAGTTTTGTGGAATGAGATTCATACCCATTATAGTTTGTGTCTTAGTCCATTTTCTGCTGCTGTAACAGAATAACACAGATGGAGTAAGTTATAAAGAAAGATTTATTTGGCTCATGGTTCTGTGGTCAGGGAGGTCCTGGGCAGTCCAAGATCGAGAGGCTATATCTACTGCGGTCTTTCTTTCTGCATCATAGCATGGCAAGAGGCATCACACAGTGAGAGAGGGTGAGAGAGGGCAAGAGTGTGTGAGACAGAAAGTAAAAGGGGGCCGAATTCCCATGATAATGGCATTAATCCATTCATGATGGTAGAGTTCTCATGACCTAAACACCTCCTAAATGTCCCACCTCTTAACACCATCACAATGGCAATTACATTTCAACATGAGTTTTGGAGGGGACATTTAAACCATAGCAGTTTGCATTTAAATTATTTGTTTGCCAGCTTTAATAAATCCTATTATACTGTGAGTTCCTGGAGGACAATGGATGAATCTCTTTCAATCTTTCTGATTGCCAGGCATCTTGAAAATTATAGGAACTTAAGTATTTGTTCAATAGTATTGAATGGCTTAATCTAAAACATTTATAGTAGCAAATTGTCTTGATAAGTAGCTCATTTATATGTTATTATCAGCTCTGGTGCTCAGGTACTTTTACTCATTCAGTGTGATCAGACAAAACCAGCTATAATGGACATTGGCTAACACAAAGAAGACATAAAGGAGAAATAAACCATAGGTCATCATGACTTCAGCACATAGATACCTAGTCTTAGCAACTTTACTTCTTGAAATACTATCTTTGCTTGATTTCCAACACACTCCACTCATTTAGTTTTCCTCCTACCTTTCTGTTTATCCCTACTTGATCTTTGGTTTCTCCTCCATTGATCTTAATCAGTTTTCAGGCTATAAATTTCTTCTGGATAGTAATGACTCACAAATTTATATTCATATCTGGCCCACACTTCTTTCCTTAGCTCCAACTGTCTCCTTGACCTCTGTATCTAGATGGGTTAGTAAGCTTCTAAACCTTAACATGTTCAAACTTGAGCTCCTATATTCTCCCCAAGCCAATGCCTCCATCAGTTTTTTTTTTTTTTTTTTTAATCTCAGTAAATGACCATATTCCATTTCCAGCATCTTGGGCCAAAAAACCTGGTGCCATTATTGACCACGTCTTTTCTCTTGAACTTCATATCCAAGTCTTCAAGGAAACTTGTTAGCTCTACCTTTAACTATATACATAATCTCACTATTCTCATTGCATCTACTGTTGTACACCAGGTCTAAGCCACCATCATCTCTTGCCTGGATTATTGTAACAGCCTCCCGACCGGCCTCTCTTTCTAACCTTGCTCTCCTATAGCCTTGCAATGGACTGAAGGATTATGTTCCTCCATAATTTATATGTTGAAATTTTAACCCTTATGGATGGTATTAGGATGTAAGACCTTTGGGAAGTGACTAGGTTATGAGGGTGAAGACTTTTTTACTAGCACTTTTATAAAAGAGACCCCGGAGAGCTAGATTGCCCATTTCACCACATGAGGAAAAAGTAGAAAGTGCTGTCTATGAACCGGAGAGTGGGTCCTCACTAGAAACTGAATCAGCAGGTGCCCTTGATCTTGGAATTTCCAGCCTCTGGAACAATAAGAAATAAATTTATATTGTTTATAAGCTACCTATTCTATGGTATTTTGTTGTAGCAGCCTAAAGACACTAAGACAATCCTATTATCAACACACTGGGCCAGAGTGATCCTTTTGAATTATAATCAGACCAGGTCTCTCCTTTGTACAAAATGTTTCTGTGGCTTTAAAACTCAGGTAAAAGTCAAAATCCTTATTATGACGTCTGTCCATGTGATCTGACCCCACATCACTTCTCAATCCTCATTCCTCCCTCTGGGAATCTCAGGAACTCTGGCTTCTGTACTGTTTCTCAAACCTATCCAACATAAGTCTTAAAAATAAGGATTCTTTGTTTTGTGCTCTCAAAGAATATTCCATAGAATGTTCTTCCCTTTGATATTGGTATGATTAGCTCCCTCTCTTACTTAAGGTATTTATTCTAAAGTCATGGATTTCCTTGACCATTTTATCTAAAATTTCAATATCTAACTTCACATTTTATAGGGTCCTTCCTTGTCTTATAATTTCTTTTTAGCACACATCACTTATTTACATATATTTTTCTTGTTTATTTTCTTTCTGGCACTTGACAGTGTTTTGTTCACTACATTATACTTGGCCCAGCAATGGTGTTTGTTATATGGTAAATACTCAACACATATCTGTTGAATGATCATTTAGTAAATAAATGAGTATTTACTAAATTATCACCAGATTCTTTTCTAGTTTTATTTAATAATTTGTGGTCACATGAGATATGGCTATTTTACTAACAAAATTTTTAACATGGATTTTATTCTTTTTCATTATAAAATCTAGTATCAAAAATGTTGCTATATCATAAGTTTGCATATGATAAACTATAAAATATTTTCCAACTCATGGTAAAAACGTAAAGTACTTTTCTCTTAGTAAATATACTTTCTAAACACAACGCTATCTTGAAAAAGCCCTGTTAGTAATTAGCATAAAGATTATTTTGCCTCATTATAAGTTGGCTCTTTATCCTAGAATGGTTTCTGTACCAAATCACAAAATAAACATTATGCTTTTGAATGAAAGCAGTCTGTCTGTGGACAATTTTATGTTTGCTTTCTTCTTTGGTTATGTTGTTCTCTTTTACTAGAATTTTCAACCTCCTTATTGCTGCCTATGGAAACCTACATATTAAGAGTGTAATATTTTTAATACTTGCTAAAGTATTTTTTCTTATTAATAAACTGATTTTTCTTTGCAAGCTGTTTACAATTGTGGCATCTGGGAAGGAAACAAGGACAATGCTCTCTGTGAAAGAAGGAGAATACGAGTTTGGCAACCAAGGTAATAGAATTTGTAAGCTACTTCTAATGGTTCAAAGCCCCAGAGTGGGGAGGAAGTTCATTGCACAGGTAGACAGAAAAACTGGGGCAGAGGGGCTGCTGCCTTTCTGAACAGTTGATTCCTTAGCAGGAAAGTGATATTCCAGAGCTTCTCTGGCCAACATGCAGCAAACCGGCAGTTAAGAGAGTAGTTGGTTTGGTCCAGTGGAGAGTGAATCTCATTTACATGTGCATACTGCTCCCTTCAGTTCCAGAGCACATAGACACTGGTTTAAGGTCCCACTGTGGTGGGAACAACCTGAGAATGAGGACAGGGTGGAAGATATGGCAGAGACTCAAAGTGTTCTGCAGAAGAAGGGAGCAAAGGAGAAGCTGTGATACCTTGGAGGGATAAGGGACTGGACCAAGCTGAGAAGTTGAAGATCACAAGGATATAACTACACAACGAATAGGCTAACTCTGGGTAAATTGTGACCAACTAACATGCCCAAAGATTAGCTCAAGAGTCTCCCTCTCCCAGGGCCCAAGGTCACCTAACTGTCCCCACTCAGAACACAACGTACCAGGAGTCAGCAAATTGTCTTCTGCAGGCTAAATAGTTCCTGCTGCCTGTTTTTGTATGTGCTGTAAGCTAAGAATGGTTTTTACATTTTTAAATGGTTGAAAAGAATCAAATATTTTGTAACACTTGAATATTACAAGAAAATAAAATTTCATATAAAGTATCCATAAATAAAGTTTTATTGGAGTATAGCCACGCCATTCATTTACATCTTGCCTATGGTTGCTTTCCCACCACAACAGCAGAGTTGAATAGTTGCAATAGAAGACTGCATGGCTAATAAAGCCTAAAATATACTGTCTGGCCCTTTAGAGATAAAGTTTGCTCACTCTTGCAATATAACATCTTAGAAAGTAGCCTAGGGAGAAACAGAGGAATCTGAAGAACTGAGCTATAACCTGAAAAAGACTGAATTAGCCACAAAGAGACCACTGAATCATTGAATCTACTAAATTTAACTATTAATAGATTGGACAAAGAAAGGAATAGCAAGAAATTACAGGTGATGCCAGTTCTGCCATGTGTTCCTAAATGGCTCAGTGGGGCATCCTCAATTATGAGGTGTCTCATGGAGGGTGGTAACTTGGTCCTCAATAGACTCAGTGCAGATTTCAGATTTGCTCACACCTTCTGTGAATATAATACTTTACAGCACATTTCAAGCACATAAAGATTTACTATAGCCCAAGCTTATGAAACCTCTAGGCAGAACTGTGAAATTATACATATATATATATTCTCTTTCCTCCCACTTACAAGTCTGTTGGCAACACTATTTTCGTGCTTACTAAGGTACCAACCTCACTCAGGCTGTTTTATTGATGTGTTGTGTCACTTTGGGCTGCCCTCCCCTGTTCTCCACAAGACAGTAGAAACACCTCATTCATTTACACCGAAATATGACCGTCTGATAGTTATGGGTATGTTAAGTGTCCCAGATATTTTGAAAACAATGGTGAAGGAGCTCAGGAAATTTCACCCCAAAATAGGACTCCTTGGTATTTTGAATTAAGGCCTTTCCAGATATAAAGTCATTAGAAGGAGCTTTCCCTCTATCTGCATAAACCGGACTGACCTGATCCAAAGATCAAAGGGGCAATTGACTTCCCTTTCTCTCCCTGTTACCTGAATATATTGCAGGAACAAAGATCAAGAATGCAACCAGACCTAGTGCAAATTATTTTAAACACAATACCTATCTCTTAGGTTAATTTACAAATCAATCTGTTTCCCCCATCCATTTGTCCACCATAATATCTTTCATCACCCCTGAACAAAGTTATTTAATACCTGTACTCCTCATTTTCCACCCTCTCCTCTAAAAGGTGTGTATAAAAATATCTGGATTCCATCAGGATATTTAGTAATCACTCTGTGATTCTCCCACGTGCATGGTAAATAAACCTTTCTCTTATCAATCTGCCTTAATTGTGAGTTGATCTTTCAGCAAACTTTCTGTTCGAAAGGGCAAGTTTTCCCTCACCCTACAATGGTTTATTAAGGTAAAGGATAAATTCTTGATGGAAGAACTTAAGTTGTAATATTTAGTTGTGTGCTTTTCCATTCTTGTGATACTTCACTTAGTAGAATGGGTTCCAGCTCTATCACCATCAAATTGGTGTTAACTGATCAACACTTAAGTGCACATATAGTAATAATATTCATCAGGTGTCAGGCAGGTTGGAGGGGGGAGGAGGGGATTGGTATATTCACACCTAATGGGTGCAGTGCACACCATCTGGGGGATGGACACGCTTGAAGCTCTGACTCGGGTGGGGCAAAGGCAATATACATAACCTAAACATTTGTATCCCCGTAATATGCTGAAATAAAAAAATAAAAAAGTAAAAAAAAATATTTAATTGTGTGCTTTTAAAATTTAAGCGATAGATTCATGCTAACACAACAGTTCCATTTGTAAGAAATCACATGTATATATGTGTGATTTTCCTTTATTTGTTTTGGAAATTTGCATGGTATACTCCAATTTTAAAAGAGAGGAAATGGAAATACATAAGAATTGATGTTGATTAAAGACACTTCTAATTAGAACTAATTCCTCATTTACTAACTATTTTCAGTGTTAGGTAGAGTTTTATTTTACTTAATCCCTAAGTTATTGTGAATAGGTATTGGAATTTCAATTTTACAGAGGAAAATAATCATACTAATATATTTAATCATTTTTCCCTTCAAGATTATGCAATTTGTAAGTGACAAAACCTGCATTTAAGCTCAAGTCTGTGTGACTTCAAAGCCTACGCTCTTACGAATAAGTTTAAAATCCTAACCACTGCTTGACTCTACTTTCTATGTTTGAAATGCATTTTTGCAAATCAATTAGGTTTTATTTTGTTTCGTTTTATAATTTTTGCATTTTCTATACATATGCCCTTAAAGACATTTGCAGTCGATCCCTCTGTTTCTCTAACCCTCAAGGTTAAATGGCCCACTTTAGCTATGACAGCATTCTTCTTGGTAACGGAGATATGGCAAGGTGGCAACTGATTGTGCAGAGTTAACCTTGAAGTTATTTGACGTTAAATCAGTTTTACTTAGGGAAGTTTTTTTCACCCCGAAGGTCTCTTTTACTCTGTCATACAATTTGCTGTCAAACTAAATGATGCATTTAAATTGAATGGCCAAAGATAATGACTGTAACAAGGGAGAGACCAGTACAATTGCTGTTGTAATGTCATTCTGATCTGAATGACCCTGTTATGTTGGACTCAACACAAGGGGTATCAAGTCATGGTAACCTACCACAGTTTCTTGGCCAAATAATGGAAGTTTGTAGTGGGCTGGCATTTAAGAAAAGTTGCCCGAAGGCTAAGTCTTTGTTGTAAGACAGGTTCAGAAATGAGCACAACACTAATTGGAAGTAGAATGTAACAATAAGGTACTCAACTTGGTCATCAAACTGAATAACATTAAAATCTATTTGTTACTGGAGCTATGTAGTATGGTAAAATATTAATAATTAGGAGAACAGTTGTAGCCAGCAAATTGGCTTGGCTACCCTGGGAAATAGAAAGATAAATTGACAAATGTCTTCTTCAGAGACAATTGGATCTATAAGTTGGATTTTTGTGGTGGAAAAAACAATTGACACAGTTTCTAGACTATCAGAATAATATCTCCCCTCTCTCTGCTGCCCACCATCCTCCCTGTTTTTTTCTTTCCTACCTTCCTTCCTTCTTTCCTTCCTTTCTTCACTACAGCATGAAAATCATAGAGACTAGTATTATTTGGTTTTGTTGCACAAAGGGGGCTCTTACAATTTTACTTTTATGTTCCAGTTTCAGTCATTTAAATTTAGCAGCTATATATACTTGACTTAAATCAATTAATTCTCAAAAGAAATGGACTATATAACATCTTTCTGTCACTTTTTTCATGCATTTTTCCCCAGATTTTATCATTTCATAAACCACAGGAGACCAGAAAGTTTTGCTTCTTAAAAATTTACTCAATGACATTCTATACATTTTATTATTTCTAAGTAGAAAGTCTCATAATCTTCTTCATGATATGATCTTTTTTTTTTTTTTTGAGACAGAGTCTCACTGCGTTGCCCGGGCTAGAGTGCCGTGGCGTCATCCTAGCTCACAGCAACCTCAAACTCCTGGGCTCAAGCGATCCTCCTGCCTCAGCCTCCTGAGTAGCTGGGACTACAGGCATGCGCCACCATGCCCGGCTAATTTTTTCTATATATTTTTAGTTGTCCGATTAATCTCTTTCTATTTTTAGTAGAGACGGGGTCTTGCTCTTGCTCAGGCTGGTCTCAAACTCCTGAGCTCAAACAATCCACCCGCCTCGGCCTCCCAGAGTGCTAGGATTACAGGCGTGAGCCACCGAGCCTGGCCGCATGATATGATCTTAATGCCCTCATTCATGGACTTCACCTCATGAATATGGAGTTAATCGATATTAAATTTTGATTTTGCAATTCTTATAGGGCCTTGGATTTTCCCCCCAATTGTATTTTTATTTTATGATCAAAGGACAAATTTAAATTACACCTTTTTCTTGAAACTCATTACACAATTATTTTGCATGTCCTTTTGTCAATTATATATTCTTTTCTCAATAATGAAATATGTAATTGGATGCTATTTACCTGTAATATTAATCCTAAATTCCTTTTGAGTTTTGATATTTGTAATTTTTTTGTGATTAAGAAGAAAATAATTTTGAAGTATTATCAACAGAACTTAAAAATAGTTTATAAGAAAAATCCCTACTTACAGAACATTTGAAAAAGCGGCTTAAATATTTAACAGCAGTGAGTGAATTGCAACTAAATGGTAGAAAAACAAACAAGAAAACATGTATGTCTTCCTTCTATCTGGTGACTTCTCCCATAGAATTGATGGTATTCCCAACCTTGCTCAAAGAACTAAAGAAAAATTCAGGATAACTCCTCTTTCTAATTTTGGCATAGCTAGTCTTTTCTGCTTTCTGAAAAGTTCCTACTCCTTCCTTACATCTCAGTGCTCTAGATTCCCTTCCTATCTCTCAGATTTCTTCCCTGTATTTGCCTTTCCCTTCTGCATGCATAACAATCATCATAATAGGATTCCTATTAAAATGCAGATTTTTGATCCCTGTTAGTGCAGGGATTCTAAATTGAAGTCTCCTAGTGGGGAGCCCAAGAATCTGTCTTGCAGCAAGTTTCTCTGAGTGAGTCTTATTATGCACAGTAATGTTTGAGATTTATTACCTGAAATGATGGGCTATTTCAGACTTCCTCCACAGTTCTGTCCCAGACACATCAAAATTCTCCCTGTTGTCCAAAAATGCATTGAACTTCTGACCCCTGTTGTCTGTGTTAGCTCCAATCTCACTCCTGAGTCTCAGACTTACATCGTCCTTGGAGAATTCCCAAACACCTCAAATTCCCCTTAAACCTGTTCTTCCTCCTGTCTTTCCTCTTTCAGTGATTGATATCACTTATACCTACATGGCTGACAGAACCAGAAACTGGGAGGTAACTTTCCCATTGTATTAACTTACTCACAGACTTCTGTTTATTCTGCCTTTTAATGTCTGTACATTCCATTTAATTCTGTCTTGTAAATGCTGTCACTAGCCTTGCTCTGACCCCCATCTCATCTCTCATCAAAATTATTACAACCGTAATGTTTATATTTCTCTTGTCTTCAAGTCTCAAGCATTCCCCTAATAAGGTGTTAATCTAGTCCTGTCACTTCCTTGATTAAAAGTTTTCAATAGCTTCCATTTGCTTTTAGTATAAAATATAAATGCCTTAGTGTGGCTTACAATAGTTTTAAGTTCCCATGCTGTTTTTCACCTCTGTGCCTTTATTTAGAGTACTCTTTCTTCCTGGACCTTGCTCTCCATCCTCTTTACCCTTATCATTTCTACTTGACATTGGGGTCTCACTTCCTTTGGAATGCCTCTCTCCTCCCCTCCAGGCTGTGAGCACAACATCATAGCAGTGCCCCAAACAAGAAGGAAGAAAAGGCGGAGCCAGCCAGCACTACTCTAACATTTTATTTCTTTCATAGTATTTTCCAGAATTGGATTAAATTGCCACCTGTAGCTGCAAGGGAGGCTAGAAATGTAAGTATCTATCAAAGGAAATGCGATATCAAGATCAGTTCAGACAAATCATGATTCATCACTCCAAACCAGACAAATTGGGACTCTGTTATCAAGAAAGAAGGGAGAATGGCTTAAGGGGAGGCAATCAACAGTATTTTCTAGGCTTTTCCTTACAGTTTAACACCATGGGGAGTTGCCTGGCTGGCCTACTCCTTAATCCAGCCCTGGTTACACACACCCTCCTTCCCCCACGCCCAGAGCTGTTTCCAAAGTAAGAAGCAAATGCCTGCAGGGCTCTCCCAGTCAAGGTTAAAGTCTAGGCATCTTTGTGTTTGCTGCCTCTTAAGGGAGCCTCTTGCTACTTTGCATGCTACTTGTTTCTGGAACTGAAGAAACACTGCTTAAAAAGATTAATTTGGCTGGTGCTCCAGAGAATTTGGAAGGTAAACAACTGTTTCTTTTTTGTCAATATGGCAATTAAGAACGGGGAGATTAAAGAAAGAAAAGTAAATGCAGCTTTTATTTCTACAGTAGACTGATAGGCTAGTGAGTCACTGAATAGGTAATGAGCACCAAAATAGTTTTGGATTAACAAATTCAGTTCAGGGATAAAATTCTCTCTTCCCTCAACTATTTTGCACCCCAAAGTACCAGAGCACAGCACAGGCAGAAGCTTTCCAATTTAGAACTTGTAATTTGTGTTCATTTGATTGTGGTATAAAAATGTTTTTATGTCAGAGATACAAATGTGCATAAAAATTTGGTTTCAAGTAAAAGCTGATTTTTCTGCAGCCAGAAGTGTTACTTTTGGTTTTATTGTGGTTAAGAAAAATGTAAACATATAGACATGTTATTAGAGTAAATGATCCAAGGGTAGTATTAATAATTGATATAAAATTATATTCTCTCAGAGTGAATCCTAGCTTCAGCTCTGCTGTCAATTTCCCTACCAGTGACCTTGGAAAATTGCTTAATCTTTCTGAGATTGTTTTCTCCTTCTTTAAAGAGCAGTGATAATGCCTCTTTCTCCACTGAGTTGTTGAGAGCTCTTTCTTATACTTCATTGTACCCATTATGTATATCTTAGTGCCTGGCATGTGACAGACATTTGGTAAAGGCTGCATGTTGAATTCAGATAGACATTTAGTAGAATTATAGAGTTAAAAATCAAATGTAGTATGTATGTGAAAATATTGTGAATTACTGTATAAATACAAGTATAATCATTGTTGTCGAAGAAAAAAATCCAACAAATTGAGTTTTAAAGATCTAATTGGCTTATATTAGTGATTCATGAACAGGGCAGCATGCAGTCTACAAAATAGTAGGAGCTCCACCACGTGGAACAGAACAGTTGGCTTTTGTAACGCAGCTTTAGCAGTTTTACAAAAGAAGAAAAAACAGCATAGTGCAAACATTGGATTGGTTATCCTCAGGTACTTTCCTCCTATGGGTTAAAGCAGTGGGGATGCCTCTATTTTGCTATCTTAGATTTACTAGACTCCATTTGATTGGTTGCAGTAAATCTCTGCATTTTTGGAAAATTGGCCTGTTTGGGGATTTGGCTCTCATCTTTCTTCTGATTTCTCAGAAGGTCAGATATTCAAAGTAAACAATTTAGGTCTTGGTTTGGTGATGTTAAACTTTAGCAAGAGTGACTCCATTTTGGGCCTTCTCTCTTAACATCGTTATTCTCTTCCATGATAACAAAGTCCATTTTGTTTATAAACCAGTGGAATCATTTAAAAAGCAACTTTATCATTTTAGTTTTCTTCAAAGACCACTCCACTGGGTAGAGGAACCAATGGAGTAGGAATAGCTTTTGATGTACTGTGGTTTTTATTATCAGTCATTAATAACTAGTCAAAAACCAAACAGGCTAAAGGGTGGCCATAAAGAAGTGAATTTGCTTAATAGAACATAATTTCAGGACAAGATTATGATGGAGTTTTCTCCAACTGTTTCAGTTCCTAGAAGATTTGAGATAGTGTGGTCCTGAAGGCACGATGGGAAGTATTGCCGAGAGGAAAGCACCATTGCCGATGCCCTCTCTCCAGCGGAGAATTCCAGAACATCCACTTACACGTTCCATCTAATGCCTGCAAACAATTATCTTACATGGTTAAACTTACAGGAAAATTGGAGTTGGAGATGGTGGTGGTGGTAGGGGAACCCGAAGAGGAAAACGGAACATTTTTTTCAGAGGATTTATGCTTTAGAAATCCTTTTGAAATATCAGGAGAAGTAAGAAAAAACTTAAAATGCAAATGTTATTTTAGTGGTTACTGTTGTTTCTCTCAGTTACTCTTTCAGAGCAGCAATAGCCAAACAAAATTGATGACTGATATAAAGACACTGCAATAAGAACTCTAAATTACTATGAAGAAGTCTGATAATCGCCAAATGGTTAATTTTTAAATCATTAATTAATACTTATTAATAATTGATTAACTAATGTCCAAAAAAATTAGAGTTAACATTGCAACAACTGTAAACAAGGATAAAGTCATCACCCAGAGAAAATGACTTGTATATGGAAATGAAAATGGATAATATATAGAAATACTATCCACTTTGTTTTTCTTGGTAATTGTCTTTTAATTCTGTAGCCTTCACAATTAAACTAGGACATGACTGAATGGAAGATCTATTGCCCCAGGGATAAAAGAACAAAAAAGAACTCCGAACGAGTGTCAAACTCTTGACTTTATAGCTCCTAATAGGCTTTTGTAATTTTCTATTGGAGATATTAGTATTAAAGCTGCAGAATGTTTGAAAAAGAAAAGCTAGGCACTGTTGAGACATAACTGGTTCATAATGGAATAACAGAAGTTGGGCTTGGATACTCATGATCAAACATATGGAATTTATACCAAAACCCACAATGTTGGGAGGAAATGAATGGTGACTCATTTTCTTTACCCAAAAGGAGATAAAAGTACAGCTAGTTGAACAGAGAGAAGTAATCGAATTTGATGTAGTTGGGATTTGGATACTGATAGGACCTTGTAAAGGGGCCATTCCACACGCTCCTAAGTAGTTGAAAGTAATTTTCATAGATCTGTAAGTACTAGCTTTGGTTTTTGTTTTTGTTGTGTTACTTTTAAAAAAACTCAGCTGTTGTCAAAACAAAGAAAAAAATCACCCATATCCTACCGACTCAGTAATATATATTTCAATGCATATTCTGCTAGTCATTTTATCTATGCATATTGATGTCTGTTTATGTCTGTATCTGTATCCATACTTGTATCTATACCTGCAACTCTAGCTGTAACTGTACCTATATCTATATCTAAAAGTAGTATTGTTATTGGCTAGTGATTGTCCTTGGTTCTTGTGTTCGGTGACAAAGAATTTAAACCAAACACCAAAGCAGCAGAGCAAAGTGAAAGAAGTTTATTAAGCAAGTATACCCTCAGACACGGAGGGAAGTGTCAAGAAAGACTAGCAAGTGAGAGTATACTCCACAAGGGGGGCAGGAGTGGGCACACATCCCAGGGGACAATGGCCCTGGGGTCTCTTCGGGTTCCCCATTTACTTTCTCCTGACTTCCTCATTCTTGTGTTGCCATCCCCCTGGCCAATGAGAATGTTGTCTCCTCTCATCCATCAGGAGTGGGAGTTTTTTACTTTATTTGTTCAGAACTGATGTGTCATGGCTTCCAAAACCCACAGGGCTGGGAGGGGCAAGCTGCAATGCTAATCTATGGTAAAGACGGTGTAATGAAGTCAGAGTCATTCAAGGACACCCTTGTCCCCCATCTGCACAGGCACCTTCTGTGGGACTTTCCCCAAACCACAGCAAGCAAGGTGTACCTACAATGGGTACAATTGTAGCTCTTGTTTTTGTTTTCATTAATCCATAACCCTAATTTTGTTCCTAGTGTTTCATGCCACCTGAGTTCTCTCCATGCCACCTGTGTTCCTTATCCTAATCTCCTGTCTCAGTATGTGCTGAAATTCTGAGAATACAGTGACAACTGAAAAGCAAAAATAAAATTAAAAAAAACCTATGGCGTCAATATTTATAACAAAATGAGGTCACAAACTATTTCTTTGAACCCCAGACCGTAGCAGTTAGGAACAAATCATCAACAGCCACAAAACCTGCATGGCATTAATGCATTCAATAGAAGAGGCAAGAAGCAATGAGGTAACTGAAAGACTTGAGCCTAGGGACCCACACAATAGCCAACAAGAAAGTGTGATGGGTCAGTTAGAGAAGAGCAGCTAAAAGTGGAGGGAGTTTTGCCTATTCTTATAATGGATGAGTGGAAGGGCTACCGTTAGGGTTTAGTGTGCTAGAGATGTCTAGTCCCTATGAACTCTTACAGATGATCAACCAGGATATCCTTCCAGGACAGAGTATCAAACTGCCTGGAGTAGAATCAAAATTGGTCAGGATAGAGACAATAGCAAGAAAGGAAACTGTATGTCTAGGTAAAAGTGAGAAAGGAAAACAGAACCAGAAATTCTCAGAAAGTAAGCCACCATAGTTTTAAATGCTATACACAAATACTAGCAGAAGAAGCTCTGTGAAGTTAGAATATGTCATTGGAACCAGGATCCCTTTTAAAAGTTCAGGAGAACAATTTAATGTTAAAAGAAACACAAAGAAGTGTTGAGGTTAAATCCCACCAAACCTTACCAAGATTCAAAGAGAATAAGGGGCAGAATAACATCTGTATAGATGATGAAAGCATGACAGCTGATATGCCTATAAAAAACAGATCAAAATTATAACCTGCTATTTCAAAACAAGTTTGAAGACATTCAAATGTGATACAAAATATAAATACATGACATACATCAGAATTAGAAAAAGTTGGAAATGAGGTGACAGTACTCAAGAAAGAATTAGATATAGAGAATGATCACATTAGAAAGAAAAAATAAACATAGCTACTAATGTCTTAAGGAATAAAAGGTTAAAAGTTAAAAATTAAAAGCCAAATGAAAATAAAGAACACTGAAGGTAAGTAAAGAAGATAACACCCCATAATAAGAGTCTCTGAAGAAGAAAACCAAAGCAAAAAATCTCAAAACCTTAATTCAAGAAAGCTTATATAGGGTAAAAAAAAAAAAAAAAAAGAATAAAAAGACTTGAAACTTATTGAAAGAGCACATCATACACTGAGATACTCAAGAACATCAACACAGAAAGATTAACATCAACATGTATTTTAGGGAAACTCCTAGACTTGAAAGAAGAAAAATCCTTTGGGCATCTGGGCAAAAAGAGCACATAACTTATAGGGGAAATTTGAATTATCTTCAT
>NW_012146078.1:827844-829837 GCF_000956105.1 Propithecus coquereli | reverse complement strand
GGAAACACATTTACCAGTTTATTATATTAATAAAGGATGCGATAAAGAATATAGATAAACATCCAGGCAGAAGAGATGCACAGGGCAAGGCATATAGGGAGTGGTGCAGAGCTTCCATGACCTCTCCAGGTGCACCAACTTCCAGGAACTTCCACATGCTCAGCAATCCCAAAGCTCTCTGAATCCTGACCTTTTGGGTTTTTATGGCGGTTTCATTAGGGAGATGTGATTGATTATATCACTGGCCATAGAAAATTGGCTCAACCTTCAGCCCCTCTCCCTCCTTCGAGGTTAAAGAATGGTACTGAAAGGTTTAACTCTCTGATCACAGGGTTGGGTCCCTGGCAACTAGTCCCCATTTTGAGGCTATCCATGAGATCACCAAGAGTGACCTCATTAAAACAAAGATGCTCCCATCACCCAGGAAGTTCCAAGAGATTCAGGAGCTCTGTGTCAGACTCTCCTATCAACTCAGAAAATTACAAATGTCTTAGGAGCTCTGTATCAGAAACTGGGTCAAAGATCAAATATTAGAGCAAAGGATTCTCGTAACACCCCTATCTACTAAGGCTTAGGAGCTCTATCTCAGGAACTTGGGGCAGAAACATGTATACGTGCACACACACACATACTTATCTTATTATATCACTACGTCACATTTATTATTTCTCCTTAAGTCTACAGAGTTTGTTATTGTATTCCTCTAAATTAAACCTTAAATCAACCTTTTCACTATTTTAAATACTACAAAAGCAAGGATGTCTTCTCTGTACTTGAAGACCAAGAGTCTTAGTGTGAGATAAAGAAGATACAAATGTAATGTAGAAAAGTTTACATAAAAACAATATAGTTGTCAAAAAATATATAATGTATATGAAATTGTAGCTAATATGTATATATTGAGTGTATCCACTGAAAAGACCTGAAAACAATGACTAGCTTAGTCACAATGCAAATTCTGGTGACCAAATTGTGTCTCAAAATACCAGGACTTCTTAAAGAAATGACTGATTCTACACATAGGACTGGAATTGTATAAGATAAGTTTGGAAAATCATCTTTTTAAACCAGGTAGCAAGGCAATTAACAGAGACTTTTAGCATCATGTCAAAAAGAATTATGTGCTATCTTTAAGTGTCTCCCACTGGCCAAACATAGAACAATTTGAGTTTCAATAAGGACAATAAATATAATGTATTGATACCCATATGATATGTTTAAATTCATGAATTTAAAATTATGTAAACATTAATTAGTCATCTTTTGAAAATGTAAGTGAATTTACATAACTTGAGAAATGGGATATAAAGGGCAGGAATAAGCATTTATATTGTTTCTTGTATGAACTGTATCCCTGGGTGACTCAGGGTAAGTAAGGGAAGTATCTCTTTCTAAAATTATTTCAGCTAATTAAAAAAAAAAGATAGAATTAGAATATCAGCATTTTACATAGTAAAATGTGCTCCAGGGTGAATTATTTCCATCCAGAATATGAAGTGAACTGGTAATTTCTCTTATGATACCATACCCAACTAGACTTCCTCTCTCTTTCTCTCTCACTGCATGTATGAGATATGTAAGTTTTATTATAAAACTAGAATAATATTGTGATACTGTTTTCTCATCCTTTTAAAAAAATTAATGTATCATGAACATTTTCCCTCTTTTAGTATGCATTTATCAGACAATACAACATTTGTAATGACTGTATAATAGTCCAGTGTATGGGTATATAACATCAGGTTCATAATTTAAATCATATGCTATTTTTATTGAACATCTACTTTGCTGTTCATGTGTTTAATTTCTATATGAATGCTGCTTTAACAAAACCTTTTGTATTGGAATGTTTTCTATAGCCATAGTTATTGTCTAAGGAAAGTATAATTATTAAACATGTATTTTTTTAATGATTTTGATACAAATAGTCAAATTGTCCTTCAGAAAAGTTTACTAGCTTACATGTCCACCAGGAGAGTGCGGTCCGCTACAT
>NW_012146078.1:826162-827064 GCF_000956105.1 Propithecus coquereli | reverse complement strand
CAGCCCCTCTCCCTCCTTCGAGGTTAAAGAATGGTACTGAAAGGTTTAACTCTCTGATCACAGGGTTGGGTCCCTGGCAACTAGTCCCCATTTTGAGGCTATCCATGAGATCACCAAGAGTGACCTCATTAAAACAAAGATGCTCCCATCACCCAGGAAGTTCCAAGAGATTCAGGAGCTCTGTGTCAGACTCTCCTATCAACTCAGAAAATTACAAATGTCTTAGGAGCTCTGTATCAGAAACTGGGTCAAAGATCAAATATTAGAGCAAAGGATTCTCGTAACACCCCTATCTACAAAGGCTTAGGAGCTCTATCTCAGGAACTTGGGGCAGAAACATGTATACATGCACACACACACATACTTATCTTATTATATCACTACGTCACATTTATTATTTCTCCTTAAGTCTACAGAGTTTGTTATTGTATTCCTCTAAATTAAACCTTAAATCAACCTTTTCACTATTTTAAATACTACAAAAGTTGGTAAACCAAACATTTTTTTTTAAATGTGGAGTTAAATAGTGTGTTATCTGGCCTCATTTATTTCCTAAAAATAATGTATCAGTCACTAAGTACAATCAGCTATTTCAAATTTTTCTATAAATGGGAGAGATACTTTATTTAACAAAATCCATAAGGTTAACCAGCTAAGCATTTATTCTGATGAACTGGTCCCATTAGCCTCTTTTGCTGCTTCTGCTATTTCGAGCTAGAAGCTAAGAAAAGACTCAGCTTTGGTTTAACATCTTTCTAGAAATTATTGAATGCATTTGAGAATAAACAGCAGATTCCCTCCTTGAAATCATCTTTGATATATACTTAAACTGGGTTCCATACTCTGCTATGGGACTGGAGATTTCTAAAATTCAGGCCCTGCTATCAAGGTTTCTTATTATG
>NW_012146078.1:822545-823158 GCF_000956105.1 Propithecus coquereli | reverse complement strand
ACAGAGTTTATAAGAGAGCTTTAATTAAAACAGTAATGAGAACTTGATTACCAAAATTGATTTTGTTGTAATAAGATATCATCCTTGTTTCTGACCTCTTGGCGGGCTTGCCATGTTGAGAATTCTTTCTTGGAAAGGTGGACTTTCCTTGTCTTAGTGGCATGTGGTACTCAGCTTTTCTTCAAATGTGCTGTGGGCCCTTTTGTTCTATCCCCTTTGTTCCCTTCTATTTCTTAAAATTATCTCTTAAAATTAGCCATCTCCAAGTGTTTTTCTGGATTTTGCAAATTTCTGTCCCCATACTCTTTTTTATTTTTTGCTAATAGTTTTATAACTTCAACAATCATCTCTATATACACAATTTCATTTACTATACTTTCAGCTTCAACCTTTTTCCAACTACTGATACTTCATTTCTAACGATTAAGTAACTTCATTTTGATGTTTTCTGGTATATCAAGTTCAATATGTCCAAATCTGAACTCATTATCTCCTCAACATCCTTAAATCAACTTGCCCTCCTTATTCTCCTCTTTCTGTTAATTCTACATATTTATCTCAGCTATTTCCAGTTGCTCAGGCTCAAAGCCTAGGAATAATTTTTCCTTATCAT
>NW_012146078.1:812598-814120 GCF_000956105.1 Propithecus coquereli | reverse complement strand
GTTCTAGACCACTTGGTAGCATTAATACCGTCTCTTTTCAAAACCACTTCCTTTAGCTTTCATCATATTTTACTCTCCTCATTTTCCTGTTTCTTCCCTGAATGTTCTTTTCACATTAAATATTGATATTATCCAAGGCACCTTCCTCTGCTTTCTCGTTTTTAGAGTCTAAATACTCTCCCTGAACAATCTCGTCCATCCTCTTTATTTCAGTTGCCACATATATGCTGACAATCTCCGTGCCAGACCTCCAGATCTTTCTTCATTGCTTCAAACCTGTACGTCCAGTTGCTTACAGGCTATCTCCATTTGGATGACTCACAGGCATCTTTAGCTCATTATACTTAAGATTCAATTCATATTTTACCTTGCACATTTGCTCTTTTTTTACATTCCCTGTTTTAGTGAAGCCCACTATCATTTCCCTACTTAGCCAGTCTAAGGAACTTGATGTTAATATTACCTTAGACTTCCTATTAGACTTTTCCCTTTTCCTAATCTCCCACATTTAATCATTTATCAAATTCTGCTATGTCTTTGTATATTTTACTTATATCTACTTTTAAGTATTTTGGTTGTGACCATTAGGCGTCTGCTCATATTTTGCAATATCTTCAAAGCCTATCTCTCTTTCCAATCCAGTCACTGTATTTGTTTCTCTGTGTTGTACTTGGAGTAATCTTTATAATGTGCACATATGATTATGTTACTTTCCTGCTTAAAAATTCAATGACTTCTTTTTTTTTGGGTAAAATCCCAAATTCTTTGGCAGGGCTCTCAAACCTTTCATCACCTGGCATTTCTCCATTATCCTTCTCTCCTTACCTTCACAACTTCCTCCTTCACCACTATCCATGGCTCTCTCAGCACTGCAGTTACAACTAACCACAACGCTTGTCCCCATGTCTTCTCACTGGCCATCTTCTCTGCCTGGGAAATGCTTCCATTTCTGCCTCATTTATTTTACTTGGTCCAGTTGTTACTGACTATTAGGTTGAAGACACCTGCTATGATTAATCAAACCTAGCTTAGGTGCTCTTCTTTTGCTCATCATAGCACTGTGTCCTGAGTTCTCAAACTGCGTTGTAGCTGAATGGGATTTCTACTTTTTTAGAAAATGACTTCCTTTAAGGTGCCTGCTTCCTTTGCGCTGTTGACAACTCTAATTCTAGTGCAGTGCTTGACTCTGCATAAGTATTTCAGGAAAAAGTTACTGACCATCCAAACTATAGGTAACTTTTATCATGTCATTAAAATGTATTAATAATTGTACAATTTTACTTATATAGATGACTTGCTTGATTCCATGACAAACGGCTCATATGTAAAAATATATTATCAATTTTTACATGTCTAGTAATTTATAAGAACTAAAATCATATAACCAAATTTAGTTTGAAAGATTTTGGGGGGAACTTATTTATTTCTTACACATTGTTTTAAGTCAACTCAGTTCCTAAGGTTTTTTTGTCTTATTTGTTAAAGCAAGGCTGGTGAAGCAAATCCAATACCATGCATATTT